>NC_087203.1:34851775-34869275 GCF_015104395.2 Macrobrachium nipponense | reverse complement strand
GCATGAGTTATCGAAGTGAGTAGATGAGCCAGTATTACTAAAAGGATAAGTCTTCACCACTAAATGCACGAGTCTATGGACCAGTGCAGCTAGCGAGCTCCATTGTTGCTTCCTGGCCATTTTATCAGTCAGATCTCACGCAGCAGTTAAAATCGTGTTGCAATGTAGGTTGGATCAAAGACTTATCATCTGTCATCTAGCACAACTGTTAAGTATAGATATAAAATCAGATGCTGACGCCAGCGTTCCGTTCCTATTTGTTTTAGTAATTGCTTTTATTGTTGCTTACTCGGGGAGTAAGCCTATAAACTACTTTGTCATTGTTGTTATTCTTGTTGTTGCAGTTGTTGTTCTTGTTGGGATGAGGTTGGAAAGCTCGATGGAAAAGCCTAAAAGGGCCTGAAAAAGGTGTTTCGCGTCGAGTTAATGATTCAGTAATTTTCGGATAGGATATTTATGATTTATTTATTAAAACGAAAATGTAAAAAATAAATAAAGTGCATTTTAAACATGTTAAACAGTACAGAACAATTATTTCTAATAAAATATAGCGTATTCAATTTTCGTCTGTGAAACAGCGCGTTATTTGACCGTAGATTTTACCGCGCGACCTGAATAAACTAGAGGTCGGCTCGCACCCTATTATAGATAAAAGCTAAGTATTAGGTGGGTAATCTGCATAGCTTGTCAAAGGTACCGGAAATGTAACATTCATGGATGACGCTGGGCAATCTTCGCTAACACCGGATCATCCGGATTCTGGATAATTAAGCACTTGAGGGAGGGAGCAGTTGTTTTCACCTAAACATCCCTCTTTTGAAATAATACTTTTGCAGTACACTCCGCGACCTTTTTTTAAACGTATTTTTATTAAAGTGCACGTCTCGAATACATGCCTTTTTATTTTAGTAAATTGGTGAGGTACACCGCAATACAACAACAACAAAAAGAAAAACTCGCTGGAGTTAACGCTAACATTCTTGTCCATGTTCTGCACTTTTTCAAACACACACACACACACCGTTTTGATAAGTTTCATTTTTGCAGTACACGCCGTGACTTTTTTTTAACAGAATTTTTAAAGTGTACGTCTCGACTACATGCCTATTTGAGTAAATTGGTAAAGTACAGAGCACTAATAAAAAAAGAAAATGAAATAAGCAGAAAAACTCGCTGGAGTTAACGCCAACATTCTTCACTTTTGCAGAGAGAGAGAGAGAGAGAGAGAGACCTGCTACTACAAGCAGCTGTATGCTCACCATTTTGATAGAAGTTTCATTTTTTATCGTTATATCATAAGTTTATGGAAAATATCTCTACTGGGGTTTTTATGAAACGAGAAATCAGAATCTTCAAAAGAATCTAAAAAAAAAAAAAAATTCTCGTAATCCATTCTTGAAAAAAATAAACATTTACTTTTCTGAACATATGTTCTTACATGTTTCCAAAGAGAATTATAAGTTTTCCCTTGGCTCGTTTTTCTAATGTAATCGTGGATAAATCCGTGATTGTGCAACATAACAGTTAAACTTGTAAGGTAAGGTCTTTTGCTGAAGTGTCGTACTTGTCAGCACTTGAGGTAACATAACAGGTCGTAGTAAGTGTAAACCATTATATATATATATATATATATATATATATATATATATATATATATATATATATATATATATATGTGTGTGTGTGTGTGTGTGTGTGTGTGTGTGTGTGTTATAGTATATATATATATATATATATATATATATATATATATATATATAATTGAACGGTTATGGCGAGTTTCTTTAAAAATCCAGTGCATAATCCATGATTAATACACTTGGCTATTAGTCGAGTGATGTGGGACGCAACTTTAGTGGCGACATACATAAATGCGAATAATCAATGTTTCGTCAACATCTACATACCTAAAAACCAGACGGCCTGTGGATGAATTCATTCGTAAATTTCTTGAAAGGGCGAGTTATCAAGAAACATAATGTGATAATGTAATTCGTGATTTGTAACTTATATAAAATTACAATTGGTCGCAGATCTAATTCCAGATCGTGTCCCTTCTTGTTGCTTATAGTCTGAGCTATCAGACTATACGGAAGCAAAATTCATATACAGGCTTCCCCGCTTCCAGTTACATGAATTTTGACCAAACATTCATCATTGACGTTTGTTATTATTTCTATTTTCTCTATCTTCCCACTCCACCTGTGAACTGCAGCAGTCGACTAAAAGCCACGTACATAATTCATTGATTAGATCAACAGACGCGTATTGGATTTTTAAAGTAACCTCGCAAAACTGTTCTTCTCCTCGCTCTGTTCGGGAATCGAACGTGTGTATACTCGCATGAGAGAGAGAGAGAGAGAGAGAGAGAGAGAGCTTACCTTACAGACCTTACAGCTCGTTCGGGTTGCCCCAGGTCCCTCAGTGTGAGGCACCTCTAATGTCTACCAGCGAATTGCTAATGCATCCTCCGGTATAGTTTGCATCTTCCAATCTTGGATGGTCTGGGATGCAGCTTAGATATTTGTTGAGCTTATTCTTAGCCACATCCACGCTCACTCCTGATGTGTTCCTCAGATGAGCTGGCAACGCATTGAATTAGACGCTGCATTATCGATGCTGGTGCGTAGTGGATTAATGTCATGTGTGCTTTCCTTAGTTTTCCTGGTATAGTTTTGGGCACTATTAATCTGTCTCTGCTTGAGAGAAGAGAGAGAGAGAGAGAGTCTATCGATAAGAATTAAATGTAAAAAAAGAAAACTTTTCAGGCACAAAACAAAAATGAGGAGAGGAAAAATCGTTACCTTTTCTTGTCTCGCCTTGTCGGTTTCAGCTAGGTAAAGCTGTCAGGGAGAAACCGCATTTGACATGGCATGAATAATGTATTTGGAAAAATGCTCAAGGGAAGGAAGATATAGAAGTTTACAGGCATTGTCTTGTTTCCTTTCGTAAACTTGCAAGAATTAATTCTTTGTGATAAATGTAATTAAGGATCTGAGATCCGATCCCGCGGAGGATGGTGGACGAAGGGATATTTTGACCTAGGTAACAACGTCAAGGAAAATCATTCTTTGACATTTCAGTCGAAAATATTCTTGAATTAAGCTTGTCCTAGATTAGACTGATCAACGTATCAAGACATCCTCTTAATCATAAGGTAGAATTGCTCGACAGGTAATTTCAGGAATCAAACTGTGTTGACTCCAGAATCTCGATGGGGAATCCGTTTCATAATCAAGAATGAACACAAGTTTTAAAAAAGAGTATTATAAATAAAGTTCAATGAAGAAGATTGTTGTTCATTTTACTTCATCTGTATCTGAGACAATCTGTTATTGGTGCCTCAGAGATTTTTCGAGACCACTGTAATAATAAGACGTATTTCGTCTTACCATCTGTCTGTTTGTTCGTTCTACATTTTTTAACTGTAAACTTAGTTTCATTCACGGTATTGTCTTCAAATAATTAATTGGTTTTGTAACAAAGTAGACATACTTTGACTTAACCAAACACTTTTGGTGAACTTTGAAAACGCACTTTTGTATTTTTTAACTTTGCTTGCATTCATGCTATTGTATTAAAAATAAGTTGTTTCAGCACAAGTTAGACACATTTCCCCATTTGTCATTTTTAAGATTTCAGTGTCATTTCTAGGGTAGGCTCTTTAGATGGCATCTTACGGACAGGTAAATTTTTAAATTATGAACAAATTTCGATGAGTTAAGAAATAAGATAGAAACTAGATTTTTTTTTCTGTAGAGTTGAGGAAAAAAAATATTTTAAAGAAACAACCTTCACTAATACTAGAATTGAATTGAATATAATACTAGAATTGAATTGAATATAGATTTTAGACCAAGCACTGAGACCTATAAGGTCATTCAGCGCTGAAACGGTAATTGACAGTAAAAGGTTTGAAAGCTGAAACAGGAACCAAACCTAGCAGTTGAACTGTGAATCATTTGTTAGGAGAGGGTGGAAAGTAAAATGGAAGAAAGAGAATATGAAAAGGAGTACATTAAAAGGAACGAAACGGGTTGCAGCTAGGGGGCCGTAGGCACACTGCAAAGAACCGTAAGTAATGCCTACAGTGCACCGCACAAAGTGCACTGATGCCACTAACCCCCCAGCGGGAACTGATACTAGAAAGCAAATTTATATTAACATTCCATAAGACAATTCATATACGAAGACTTTGAGAACCTTACAAAATCAGCAAATTCAAAGACAACTTTCATTATCACTTTACAAAACTGCAATCATTTTACTCTTAGAGAATGCAAAAGTAGCTACCTGTCCGAGTTATATATATATATATATATATATTATATATATATATTATATATATCTATATATATATATATATATATATATATATATATATACTACCTGGCCAACCAGGTGCTGCTTCAGGAAAACTTTGAATGACAACTGAAAAACTCTCTCTCTCTCTCTCTCTCTCTCTCTCTCTCTCTCTCTCTCTTCTCTCTCTCGCATCCTCATGCTTCAGTCTCCTTATTCTACTCTCTCTCCTGCTATAATTACATTGCCTAACATTGTTGACACTTCATATTTCGCCACTTCTCACCCCCATTCTTACTGGGGCTGAACTTGGGCTTAAAGGGCATCGGGAGTGTCACTATTCATCTCAGCAACCTCGAAAACTATGGATTAGAGACTATTTTTTTGTGATTTTTGCATTTCACCCCTTCTGCAACCACCCTTTGGTGCCAGTGATATCTTAACCGCACAGTGTTCTTTTCCAGATGGTAAGTCATATGTATGCCAAGTTTGATTGAAATTGCTAAATGCATTTTAGACATACATACATCCATTTATATGTATATATATATACATATATATGGACATATATATTATTTAGGTAATATATAATATATTATATACTATATATATAGGTATATATATGCATTAAATGTTTCCTTTTAAAGGGAATTATTTCAGAGGATAAATAAGAAAAACCAAATCAATGGTCACCACCACATTCACATTCGTGGACGAATTCCTCCAGCAGAAGACTCTCACAACATTTTCCTTCTGAGACTTCCCCAAAGAAGGCTCCTCAACAGTGCATAAAACCCTTCACAGTGCCAGTCATTTCTATAAAGCACGCATCTTGCGCCTCCTGGATCTCAAGGAACTTTCTTTCCAATACCACTTTCAAGTCTTGATCATGCAGTTTTTAAGCCATTTGTTTCTCCTCTAAAACTACCAAATTATACACTTTCGCCTGCTTATGGTCCTTCATTCTCTTCACCTGACCAATCCATCTCGAAACTCTGTGATCCATCCTCCTACCTATGCCAACCTTCTTATCACATCCTTTGTAAATCCACATCTCTCATTTTTAAATTCTTATCTTGCAAACGGTTCAACTCAACAGTTGTAAGATCTCTTTTTCATTCATTTGCATTCATCATCCCCCATTTGAATGAAATATGGCTCATTATTCTCTTCATACATTCCCATTTGAGCTTCTGGCCTTTAGCATACAAACAGCTAATTCTTTACTCCAACTTTTCTGTGATTCACATCACACACAGCCACACAAAGTCTTTGGCCCTTATATTACAGGCATTTGCTGAAAACCGAAGCTTAACACCTCTTAAGCTACCTTGTATAAGGAATAGTCTTTTGGGATGAGGTTTGTACCATTGCTTTACCTTGGATCCTTCCACCCCGGTTGACAGGTGAATCACAGACAAATAAATAAATAAATAAATAAATAAATAAATAAATAAATAGATAAATAAATAAATAAATAAATAAAATAAAAGAGCCTGAATCGCTTTTTACCCTCCGCCTACTCACATCCCTGTGAGAGTGATTTTCTCCTTAATTTCAGGCGAACATTGGCTGAAAAGTTACATATATAGAAAAAAGTTTCTCCTTCAAAAAATGTAGCCTGGATTATACATAAAATATAACTTGTTTGATCGTTTTGGATTCTGGTTTGTTAATTATGTTCATATCCCCAAATCATAAAGTGACACTTCAAAGCCTTGGAATAATATGATTTTGACTACATCTCTCTTCATGTTAGGAAAATGCTTCATATTAAACAAATTTCATTTACATCAAATGATGGTCATTTAACGTCAACAACGAGCCTTAAAGTCAGAGTTTTATCTCTAAACTGGAATATAAAATTTAGGCAAAAGGCCAAGGGCTGGGACCTATGAGGTGATTCAACTTTGAAAATAATATTGAAACAATGATTTGGAGAGGGTGGAGAGTAAGAAGGAAGAAAAATAGGAACGGAGGTATAGTAAAATGACTGAAAGGGGTTGTAGATTGGGTCCGAAGGAGCACTACAAAGAAACTTCAGTAATGCCTACAGTGTAGTGCACTGACGGCACTATTCTCCTCCGGCAATTTTACCTTTAAGTAAATTCTGCTTTGCTAAAAAGGACGAAAGGAAAGTACAAATTGCCTTCATATTGCGCATGAGAAACGACTCATATCTCATGACAGGAAATGCACGCAGGCTTTTCATGCCGTGAACCAATAGTTGGACGCATTGACCAATAACGGCAAAGAAACTGGCCCCTGACATTCAGGGAACCCACAGCAAGCTATGTAAACTTATAATTACCAGACAGCCAGTTCCATTTTCTACCGTAGAGAGAAAATTACAAGAAATATGACGCTGAGTAATCTCTCAACGAAATTGTTCAAGTCATTAACGTAAGGTTCGTTGGATACATCTCTTCCATTTAAGAATGATCTTGTTCAAAGCGCCGAATACTATTATGATAATCCTCCAGTCATTGCCTATTTCTCTTCGACTCGAGTCTCGTACTAATGGAATGGTTACTCAAGCTTCCTCTGCTCGAACCTTATAAGCTGATTTACCGCAAAAGTAATTTCGTATTTCCTAAAATCTTCAGGTAGGCCTAGTCACAACATTGCAGTCCAGAGAGTGTGGCTTTGAACGTAAATGGAAATCAACTTGGTAAAAAGCTTGCCTTCTATACGGTTGGTTTTCAATGCACGCAACCTCTGCGGAATTTACTTGAATAAATGAGGAATGCAGCCTGATTAGTAAGGCGAATCTCATCATTCCCCCTTGTCATTGAGATATAGCTGGTACTATAAAAAATGTTTTTACGACTGCAATAGCTTCTGCATTCAAATGAGCAGCACAGGCGAGTAATGAGAGAGAGAGAGAGAGAGAGAGAGAGAGAGAGACTGGCATTTCATAAAATAGGTTCACTTTTAAAGATGAAACTGATCTCATAGAAGATAATTCTATCAGAAAAAAGTGGCAAACGAAAACAGAAAAGAACGCGCGACAAGAATAAGAAAAAAAATTAATTACTAAATGATTGAGGATTAAACGCGAATTGAGTTGGTTTAACATTGTGGATATATATACAAGTATGTATAATTACTTCGAGGAAGAAATTGGACGGACCGTATTTGGTTGCGGGAGAAGGGGGGTTGGGGGAGTGGAGTAGGCAGAGTTGGGTGGGGAGGGATGAGACACAGTTATGCGTCCGTTTACTACGCCTTTATACCTCTGTCAATGCCTCTAGGCAAATACGTTCGCCACTTTTATGGACATACCCTCCATCAGTAATTTCATGTCCACTTGCTAAAGAGAATCACGCAACCCTGAAGTTATCAGTTTAATTCACCCCTCACTTCATTAGAACGTAATTGCGTCAATAATGATATCCTCATAGTCAAATGGTGAAACGCTTCTTACCAGCGAGAAGTGTCCGATTCCCCTCTGAGGAGGACCCACTGTAGGCACCATCCTTTGAAACCCATTGCGCCTCTGCTGACCTAAGCATTGCATTATGTACTTGGTAACAAGTCGACTGACAAGGGTTGCAGACAGGGTACTTGGCCTACTAGAAACTTCATCCGAAGAAGTCGCCGAAAACCGTTAGATGAAAAAATGAAGTTAGCCCACCCTTTTACGGAATAAAGGCTTATGGTGAAAATTAACAATTTAATAAATAAAAAGGAAAATACAGGTTGTAATAAAGCCTCCAATTTAGTTTTTAAGTGAATCGTTACTTCTTGTGATAATTGGTCTAAAGCTTCAGCTGAGCTTCAGTTTATTCCCTTTCATTAAACTGCTACATTATTTTATTTTATATTTTCTCGTACTCCTGTCCTTCACCCTTAACCTTAATATCTCTCTTCTTTACAGTCCATAATTTTTCAAGAATTATTCTTGTGATTTATTTAATTTCATTCCTGTGATCACGTCGACATGTGCTGAAGTTTTATCAACGAAAGGTTAACGCACGTAGAATCAGGTTCCCCGCCCCCCCCCACACACACACACATATTTATATAATATATATATATTATATATATATATATATATATAATATATATATACATACATATATATAGATTCCCCATTAACTCTTATAAAAGCTGAGTATCGGAAATGAACTGTTTGCATTTGCGGGCTGCTGAAAGGCAAGAGCCTATGTCAGCATGAGGCTGACTAATCTAACTACTAACTGTTTGCATAGCAAATTGAAAGGTTTGAGAAATGTGGAGATACGGAAAAAAAAGTGTTTAAAATGGTGAAAGGATGAGTCAGAGCATTTTGATATGATATAGTCATGGGGATAAAACTGACTACGACTAGTGAAAAGATTGTCAGCCCCATGGACGACCGTTCCCAATTCCTTTTGGCCTAACCATGGTCTAAATATACTTTGACGATGAGTCTAGCAGTCTTTCCACAACCTCTTGTAGTCAGTTTTTCCCTCATGACTAAATCAAAACGCTCTGACCCATCCAAAGAATCCGACTGATAGCCTAAAAGGAGAGAGCGCAAGCAAGACTGGTGAATGGCACAGTTATGTAAGGGAGTGTGACGTGCTCCTGATAACACTTCTGTCTAGGTGCATGATTTATCACTTCGAGTAATAAACAGCAGTGTTGTTTTACCCCAGAGCTACCATATGACGGGAGTCGGCTTAATACTGGTTACACACACACACAATTCATGGGTAGGGTGAAGAAAAAAAACTTTATGGAAGAAACCAAACCCAACCCGAGACCTCTTGTTGGTGAGGAGAGTGCACTTATAATTATACAATGAACTTATCATTTCACTTTTACGTGGTATTTAGAAATTACCCCGCCCGATAGAAAAAAAAATATTCTGCCTTTGAAACCATAGTAAGGAACTTTAACATTTAATTCTGCAATTTTAAATACTTCTACCTACCAGAAATTATGTCTCAATTTCTTAGCCCTGGCACAAAACATTATAGTTACATTCATGACAATCTCGGCAAAAACTGTAGTGGGTAAGGCCGACATCCTATATAGTAATATTAACCTTCGTAAAATAGAAAAAAATAACAAAATAAGATAAAGAGACTTGTCCAAGTCATGCGAACATTGATTTCTCATACGTCTTCCAGTCATAGTTCTCGGTGGAATTGTCACACACGTCCATGCAACTACGATTCACTACACTCTTGTTAAATGTTGTATGACGTAAAGAAATGACGTAAAAATTCTGTCGTTCAAACTTAGTGCATATATATACCGCTGCAAGGGAAAGGTATGTTACGTAATTCCTGGGACGACTTTTAATCTAGTAATTCACAAAAAAAGTGAAAAAGTTCTTAATGAAAACTTTCATAGGCGTTCAGGGTCGATGGAGGCGCCATTGTGCGAGTTCATTAGCCTAGACCTCTACGAACTGAACTCTATGAAGAAGCTCTTCGGCCAAGCGATCCTACCGTTATTAATTCATGTCAAACTTAAACCTAGTCTCACGACCAACTTTTTACAATGGAAATGTCAAAACTTGGTTATATTACAGAATTACACTTACCAGCAGCTGCATCTTGAGTTTTGCACAAGCTTGGAGTTACCCACGAGGTGTAGACCATTTCTCCCTTCTCGGTTTTCAAAAAGCTTTTGTATTCCAATAGCCAACAGCTGTTCTGTTTAGGCAAAAGAAACTTCGGCATTCTTCCTCCAGCTTTCCTTTTGTAGCTGCTATTCAATGGGAATCTTGCAAGCACACAATTTGGTCACTAAGTATTCCGTTCGCACTAACTAATTCGTTACGCGGGAAGCGTGCCTATGCTTAGAAGTCAACAACGCCTTGTATGAGTATTTGATTTTGTTTTAAATTTATTATTAAAATTATCCTGCTAGCGTGCAAACAGCTTTTTGGTTTAGTATAAATATTTTAAGATAAATACCAGGTATTCTACAGAAGCAGTCCGCACGGACTGCAAGGAACGTAACCGCGGATACGACATCCTCTAGGGATTGATTGGGGCGTCCAATGTATTTCGCCATGTTTAGTACTGGCCCCGGGGTGGTTAATTAGAGTCGTCCGAATAAATATTACTTAAAATTCTTGTTCGTAGGTAAAACCTGCTTAGAAAAACCGCAACTGCCATAGTCAAGGCCGCCGCGGATAAGTACCCTAGATATACCAAATACCATTCAAAATAAGGCTATGAATTTATGCTATAATACATCATTCAAACGACAATGATAGATCTAGGTTTTGATTAAGTTGTGGCCGTACGCCGTGGCAGCATGATGTTGCCACTATGGTGTGTCATGTGATTTCTTATGAGAGGTCTGTTATAAGTGCTGACGCCTTATAAACTTCTTTTTTTTTTCCATGCAGGAGAATTCGCCGTACCTTTAACTATTTTCTATTATACTCTTTTGGGCCAGCCGTAGAAGTCTGTTAAAAGCTTATATTTATAGTAGGAGCTCCTAGTAGCATCCAATTAACAACATGAACAATAAACAGCTTCGAAAACAAGCAGTTCCAAATATAAACATAATTGATATTTAAAAACTTTATATTACATCCTATGTCATGATAGAAATTCGAAGGAAAAAATGATAATAGAGAAAGGAAGAAGGATAGGGAAACAAAAAAATGGGGTATAAAAAGAATGTGCAAAGGATCTCTCATTTGACATGTCAGTCAGTAATGAGTTTTCACATCTGAAATACTCTCTTTCTTTGTTGATTCTTAATCAAGGTCACTGCTTCGTGAATGAATGCAAAATTCGTTTTACCCAAAGATCATTAGTTTTAATGAAGAGAGAGAGAGAGAGAGCATCATTAATGATTTCAGGTCTACGACTATGCCAGCCCTTTTTTGTCTTTCTTTTTTGTGACTTTTGGGAATTTCCTCTTTTTACGCAATAATCGTTTTCATGCTCTCATATTTTCTCGAAGGTGATTAGTCTATCGGAGGGGGAAAGTGAATTTTATTTATGGTTTGCAGTAGTACTTACAAAGGTTAAGCGTATAGTAATCATGAATTTGTATGAATGTCAGTTGCCAGTATAGCTGAATGCTTTTTTCACGTACGATGGTTCTATAGATATTACAACCCAAGAAAATTTAGTTTACCCTTATTCCCGCTAGACCTAATATCAAAAGTACTATAGTGGTTTTAGACCTTAATTGCTTGGGTCTAGGTAGAGGTATTGTAAAGGTTTTCCAGACCTTGGCCACCAGGGCGTTTGGTCAAAAAGTTACGTAACGGTTTTACGTCGGCTCATCACCTAAGCTTTAAGTAGAGAAAAGATTCATTACGATTTGCTTCTTATCACTAACTATTTTAATATAGGGATAAATAAATTTAACTCTTGGTCTTACTGCCTGCTTCATAGTGGTTTTTAAAGTAGGCTATCAAGATCAACCTTGTGTTTTCACCTTATCCACAGGACCATTTGTCGTCAGCTCCGTTATATATACAATATATGGCGTGAGGTAAAAGGGGAAGAGGGGAGTCATTTCATGCAGCTGTGCCCGCGAGAATAAATCTAATTTAGTAAGCTTTACAAATCGCTTCGCCATACCGGTTAACTCCCATTTTATGAGGATTTCACCCGAGATTGATGGGTTCGGATTTTAACGCCATAAGGTTTGTAATGATTATACCAACGGCAGCGGAAAGAGGTTGAGTTTGAAAATATAACTTGAAACACGTCTTTGCCTTTTCGCCCTCGACATGGATTATTACCATATCGTTGATGTCAGTCGTTTCTGGCCTACGTTCCTTAGTCAGTCTGGGACATTCGACACATTCCTTGAAAAGGATCGATGATCGTCAGAATTTTCTGATTAAAATCGCTTTTGATTGAGATGAGCTGCAGTGCAACAATGCGTTTTCGTAGTCAGAGATCAGTTTGAATCGCAAGTATTTGACTAATGGTTTGTAAAAAGAAATGCATGTGAGACATTCTGCACACAATTCGAATTCAGTATAAACTTGCAGGCTTCATTGTGCAATCGAAAAGAAATTATGAATAAATCGTTAGTTAAAAGATGTTCGCATGGATGCGCAGGAAGGCAGCTGTAACACACATTCTCTCTCTCTCTCTCTCTCTCTCTCTCTCTCTCTCTCTCTCTCTCTATATATATATATATATTATATATATATATATATATATATATATATATATGTATATATATATATATATGTGTGTGTGTGTGTGTGTGTGTGTGTGTGTGTGTGTGTGTGTGTGTGTCTTCATACACACAAGCATAAATATGTACGCTATGGCGTTAACATTCATATGATATTAAGTAGATTAGAAAAAGTCTTATTTGGCTTCAAAGACCACTCATCGAACGTAGAGTTTATGCTAATGCATGGATTTTTGTCGTTATTTAGTCATGAATAAAGAAGCAAAACGAATAACTGAAGAATTTTATGAAGTAAAAGTTGATAAATGATTCGTTATAAACAAATAACCAATGCCTCATTAGTAAGAACTCGTTCTAAGAAAATAAGATTTAAAAGTAAAACATTCCACGTGTAACTCATCGTTATGCTTTTTTTTAATTTGACAAATAAAAATGCTTTGCAAAGAAAGTCAGTAAATGTGGTTCCTCATAAAGACTATGCAGCAGAACTACAAATGCGTCACGTGCAATTGTATTTGCTTCCACCAAATTCTCTCTCAACTACCATCGACTCCAGCTACTGAATTTGCAAAGCAATCGATACAGAATGCCAAATATATTCAGGCCATTTTATGTCGTGCTATACAATAACTGAATGCAGCCGCTGTGTGGTATTATTTAACCTGATT
Organism: Macrobrachium nipponense; assembly: GCF_015104395.2. NCBI lineage: Eukaryota > Metazoa > Arthropoda > Malacostraca > Decapoda > Palaemonidae > Macrobrachium > Macrobrachium nipponense. The sequence goes on along the minus strand of NC_087203.1, from coordinate 34,856,184 downwards.
GATGGCCACCTTATTGTGGCTGTTGTTGTTGTCGTATTACCCGCAATTGTTGGTGTATTTTTTGGCGTGTGCGGTGTTTGTATTTTCAGACATGAATGGCTGTTTACCCATGATGGAATGATTCAGTGAAAGCACAGAATAATTAAGTGAAAGCATACATTTTGGAATTTAGACCAGAGGACAAAGGAAAGACAACCCAGGATCGCTATCGCTCTCATACACCTTTTCGTTAGACTCATTTGTTCTGATGCCTGGAATATTTAAATGAATTACTTTTTTGTTTTACAGCTGATTTACTGGATCAGATTTCAGTCCAATCTCGCCTCATAGAATTTCAAGTGTAAAAGATCTGGAACTTATGTCGACAGAAAACTTCCATTTCATTCTCCTTTGTATTAGACTCATAGTTCTAAGGCCTTGAAGTTCCTCGTTGGACGAATGGGTTGCATATACGTGCTCTTCTACCGATTTAATAGTTGCGAGTTCGATTATCTGCTCTGCCTACATGGAATCAGAGGAATTTATTTCTGGTGATTATAAATTCATTACCGATATAGTGTGGTTCGCATCCCACAATAAGCTGTAGGTCCCGTTGCTAGGTAACCAGTTAGTTCCTAGCCACGTAAAAATATCTAATCGTTCGAGCCAGCCCTAGGGGAGCTGTTAATCAGTTCAGTGGTCTGGTTAAATTAAGATATACTTGTATCTAAGGCCTCGAATATTTAGATTACTGGATAGGGATTTAGTTCAATGTCGCCCTAGAAAATTAAAAATGTAATCCATTTGGACCTTTTATATAAATACTGTTATTCAGATTAGTCATCACGTAAATGTTGTGCTACTGATCAAGTCGTTAGGCACAATATATTTCGTATCCTTATTTGTCATCGCAGCAGGAGAGTTATCGACAAAATTGACAGGTATAGAACTCTGGCATGCTGGTCTCTGAGTTACTGAATAGATGTTGAAATGTAAACATAGTAACAACCTGGAATTTACGGACGGTATGGCATTTGAGTGGTAAGTCTGTTCTTTAGCTGTTACACTTTCGTTTAGTCTACATATTGGTGATGTGGACTTTCCATGCTGAAATATATGTCAGTAGATCCACTGGTCACTTAATTTTTTTACCAGACACGTATGTGTATAATGGCAATAACCAATAAAGCAATAAACGACTGAACACTTGGCTATGACTTTGAGGGTTGGCCTATATCTACTCTGGCAAGTGTGTCTGAATTCGACAGATATCGGTACCATAAGCGGGAATACCCTTCTTCATAAATAACGTGTCCGCATTCTAATATTCCTCCGCGGGTTCGAATCGTGCTACTGACGTAAGCATATTTTCACTTGGTTCTTCATTTTGAACTTAGGGTTGTAGTGAAAAGCGTAATAAAAAAAATGCGAGGACATCGAAAAATTAAGATAATGTGGTTGTTGTGGTTATTACTCTTTATATATATATATATATATATATATATATATATATATATATATATATATATATATATATACACACACACACACACACACACTGGAAGGAAATAAGCAAGAAACTTATACAATATAGAGTTTTAGTTTGCTTGCATTTGAGAATAGACGCCATCTATGTATCTTGTTTTGTCCACACATGGTGTTGGTAAAATAGAGTATGATAAGAATATATGCATCTGTATAAGAATACAATTAAACATAGTTAAGAGTGATTTCAATTCTTTGTACTTACAAATGTATGTATCATCAGTGTATGTAAATTTTCTGGATACATACACCTGAAAATTTACATATCTTCGTAGGTATATATATTAATGTATATCATTAAAAGATGATTACTGGTGATAGAGTTTAAGCACATTTCTAAACATGCATATGTATCTTGAAGGGTATATATATTCTGTAATGTATTTACCTTTATGAGGCAGTAATTTATTTGTGAATACATACCTGTGAACGTCAGAAATCTTCATATATATTTATATATGAGTGTGTACATTCACCAAATATGTTTACATGCATGTATCGTGATACGTACACAGGCAGATACATTATGATTATAGAACTTTAGGCGTGAGTAAGGTAATTATCTATGAACGACCCTGATAAAACAACTATGAAACCATCAAGCCCCTTGAATCATGACAAAGAAATTCGATCTCTGATCTACTGATACGAGTCTATTTTTCTCTCCTGCAACAGGAAAGATAAAAACACTGTTCCCTTTGCAATTGCGGGTCATAAAGATGCGTAGCACTGCAATGAGAGGGTGCCACTTGGCCCAGGGAAAAGGGTGTCAGGGTGCCATTAAACTTAAATCTTGACGCATCCTCCGCAGGGCTGGTTTTGTGTTTGTTTGTTGACGGAATGAACGCTCCCGTTCTATGGGATCCCTCACGAGTTATGACTTCGGTTTACTGTGATGGGTGGCGCCCTCGAGGGGCGTGGCACAGAATCGCATCTGGGAAAAGGTGAAAAATGAAACGAACGATGGAATTCGAGCAGGGAAGGACGGTAGGATTTGCCAGCGTAGAAATGGAAGTTAGGAGAGGATATCCAGACTCGGAGGAGAGGATGGGATAGTTACTCATGAGATTGAAATGTCTCGTTGTATATGGAAAAGAATACGACCTGTTTTGAAATTGGATTGCTTTCATTCCTCTGTGGAGGTGTGGCGAAGGACATCTAAAATTCCATATCTATTTAAAAATTACGCACATATACAAATGCATATGTGTGTATATATGTGTATGTTACATAACTTTTTAGTAGGTAAGTAATTGGAAAACTCCATAGAGAAATGCAACAACTTCAATTGTATATATATATATATATATATATATATATATATATATATATATATATATATATATATATATATATAGTATAAAAGGCCCATTAAAACACTCTGGTTTAAACCAGAGTGTTTTAATGGGCCTTTTATACTTGAGACATATCCTGTTTTAACAGAAGAATATATATATATATTATATATATATATATATATATATATATATATAATTATAAGATATATATGTGTGTGTGTGTGTGTGTGTGTGTGTAACTTCCATTCTGCTTTCCTCTAGTAGGGTGTGGCGCCAGTAGGTGCTAGCCGGCAAAGCTTTGCAAGTACTATATTCCGGATGAGGTTCTTAACCCCACGCCCTGTAGCCAGAGATGCTCTGGGAGCTAATGAGGCAAAAAGGCTGCTGTCAGTTACTGCAGATCACCATCCAACTAGTGACCAGTGTGTTCGCTGGTCCAGTTGCAGGAGGTGTGTCCAGATGATATTAGTCTATTGATTCTCAGGTGCCAGCCTGATGCCCTTCTCCACCTTTGTTACAAGCCGTTATAGGCCTATACATACCCGATGCATTATTCACTTTGTAGGTTCAAAGAATGGAATTTGGAGGAACGGGCCTAAGTGGTTCCGACTCGCTTGCCCTCACTAGTCACACCTACGACTCTACCCCGTCGTGGGGTAGTGCCGTCAGTGCACCTCACGTAGTGCACCATAGGCATTAGTTAAGGTTCTTCGCAGCCTCCCTTCGGCCCCTAGCTGCAACCTTTTTCATTCCTTTTCTGTACCTCCGTTCATATTCTCTTTCTTCCATCTAACTTTCCACCCTCTTTAACAATTGTTTTACAGTGTAACCATAAGGTTTGCCTCCTGTTACACCTATCAGACCTTCTTACTGTCAATTTCCGCTTCAGCGCTAAATGACATCATGGGTCCCTTGGCCTAAATTCCAATCCTTCGACTCTCTTAGTCCTTGAGTTCATAAGTATATCTTAGTTTTACCAGACCACTGAGCTGATGAACAGCTCTCCTAGGGCTGGTCTGAATGATTAGATAGTTTTGCGAGGCTAGGAACCAATTGGTTACTTAGCTACAGGACCTACAGCTTATTGTGGGATCCGGACCACGTCGAGAAATGAATTTATAAATTTCAATCACCAAATGTATATTCCTCTGATTTCACGTTGGCTGAGCGGGGAATCGAACCCGGACCCTGGGATCGGTAGTCGAGCACGTAACCGACTCGTCCAACGAGGAACTCTTGAGTCTATAAGCTCATGCACCTTAAAGTACGTTAAAAAGTCCGAATAGCGAGAGTAAAGAACGTTCACATATTTTTCATTCCCATTTCCGAAAACAGAATGTTACTCTGCGTTAGAACAATAGATGATTTGAGACAGAACTCGGCTTGATTACTGTGTCACCCACGTTGCTAAAATAATGAGCAGGGAGAAGAGTAAGAAAAGTCTTTACTGCTCAGTGTTGGATTTTTCGTGGAATTACCTTTAAATAATGCGAAGCGGCCTTCAAAAATGAATAATTATTTTGTCAAGACTTTATCTTTATCGTAATCACGTAAATTAATGTCATAACGTTGGTGGCAGCTGCTCTT
>NC_087203.1:34799275-34841775 GCF_015104395.2 Macrobrachium nipponense | reverse complement strand
TTTTGTTAAAATAAGATTTTTATCCAAAGTAAATACAAGCTTATGTGTGCTAAAATCTCTAGCAGACCAACGGATCATCCGATATAATTTTCATTCTTCTTCTTTAGGCCGTACGACCGTGTTAGATATAAAGACTTTATGAATGGCGGAACGATACATAGCTGTGGGTGGGGTATCTGTGCTAGCGTAGTAATACTACTGTAGTAATAGCAGTAATAGACATGAATTAAACGTTTAGGCCAACTGCTGGGATCCTTGAGGATCATTTAGCACTTCTTACAACTACTCGAGAAATGAGTTTTTATAGCCAGAAGTTAAATTTTCTAATCCAACAATGCCCATGATAGCCTTCAGTGTTATCCTGAATTATAACGAGGCCAAAGTGGGTGGAGCCTCATGAAGTCATCATTCTGACGATAATTATTGGTGAAGGTTTAAAGCCAAAATACGGTACCGGCTATTTTTTTTTTTTTTTTTCAATAAATAGGTAGATAGCCAATAAATAAAAATTGCTTTAGTCAATAAATAAAAATTGCTTGACATTGGATATAGCAGTTATCAAATCAAGCTTGTCTACTATGTTTTTGAAAATTACCAACTATTCCCTACATCTTGTCAATCTGATTGTGACCTATAAAGTAGACTGTAATTTTTTAGGACACTTATTTTGGGAGTATATCGAAGTGTTTTTGTATTTATTAACATATTTTGTTGGTTCGTTCATTATGACATTATCAGTGGAGAGGTTTCAGAGTTCATAAAGGTGTACTGCTTTGCTTGTATTTAAGTTTTCATGTCATTGTTGCCAGGGGTCTAGCCTTCGTTACGTATAGCCAATCATCCATCGAGAAAGAGGGAAGAAATGCTGTCATAAGTTACGTAACGAGTGCGTTCGAAACCTTTTCTCTGAGTAAGTTGGCCCGTCTTCAAAAAAAGTCACTTTTACATTATAAGTACCAAATTTATTCAAACTACGTAATGCAGAATACAGTAAAAATTTATGTGTAGATATAATGTGTATTCTGAATAAGCGTTATATCTATGAAATGCATAGATAAAAAGTTATTGCGAAAAAACCGTGTTACAGAGGCCCTGAATCTCATAGTAATCCATTGTCAAAAAAGTAGAGCTAGCTGCAGGAGGGGGAAGGCCAAAGATTGATTCTGCCTGGTTTGCTTGAGGGATAAAGACCAGGAAAGGAAAAGAACGAGACTGAAAGAGCGAGAGATTTTGGCGAAGTCTCAATCTGTGACAGGCTGCGTGTGGAGAAAATGAAAGTTGGTGGTGCTAGGTGATTGAAATGTAAAGGCAGGTGACAGGGAAGATGTCATAATTCTTATGTATTGAATCCCTTGGGAAAATGAGAATAAAATGAAACTTGTGGGAATGTGTTTGGAAAGTGGGTTTTGGCTTTATAAAGAAATAGATATGGAAAATATTCTTAGTGTGTAAGATTTCTTTTTCGTAAGTAAAATAGATACTTGAACATCTTATGTGGAAAATAAAGTTCAGTAGACTATTTGTTAGAAGAAAGCAGATGGAAAGACATGTTGATGACTGTAATGGTGACAAAAGGAGTGGTTGGTGGTATATCTAATCATTTTCTGGCTGAAGCAAAAGTGAAAGTCAAATAAGATTTTTAGCTTGAAGAGAAGAATGATAAGATGCCTGTGGGACTAAGACACGTACGTTTTACTCAAAAGGGAGTGAGATTATTTTGGAGGGAAATAGGCTTGGGTTAAGGAATATATGAAGAGAACGCAACTTCAAAACAATGTGATAGTAGGAAGAGGAAGAAAACTGTTGTGTTGGATAAAGAAATTAGATGTATGTTGAAAGATAAAGGAGATTTGCTCTAAAAATTAAGCTGTATGTACAAGTATAAACGAGTATGGATACAATGGCCAGGAAAAAATGAGTAAGGAAAATAGAAGCAGAGTAACGGATTTAGTGAAGTTAATTTGAGAATTGCTTTAGCAAGAAACAAAAGTTATTTTTTGTTGAAGTTTATTCAGACAGCTTCAAATGGGGAGGTTTCTGCAGCAAAAATGCAACTGTGTATTGGTGGAGTGAGCATTTTGGAGATTTGTTGAATGTGTAGGACTCAAAAGCGGTTGACATACAGAGGTAGATGTGATTAGTGTAGATATAATTCGTTGGTTGCTAAGTATAGCTCAGGCTGTTCTACCCTTAAAACATAACCTGCGCAGAATTCTTATTAGCACGAAGAATGCTAGTTGCTCAGAAAATCTCACTAGTTTCTGCTTCCTATGAAATGAAAAGTTACTCATTTCTTAGAAAAAAAATAGAGTATGGAGGTTTTTGTTTTTATTAAACTAGGGAAAAGTTGTATAGGTGACTTGAGGAGAAAAGGAGGGTAATTAAGATCTTGAAGACTAGAAGTAGCAAGGGTTAGTGAGATTACAATTCAGGTGCTGTTGTATAGTGGTGGAGGTGTGGTTCAATGGCATTCCATGGTGTTTAAGCTATGTTTAGATAATAGACAGGTTCCACAGGAATGGCGGGAGGAAGACAGTGACCACAAGTGTTATGAGGGCTATAATGCTACTTAACTTACCTGTTGAGGTGTACGGTAGGATTTTCTTTTGAGAAAATGTGGCAGATATAAGGGGAAGAATCAATGGATAAATTTTTTATCCATGGACATTTGAGTGCGAAATTTGCGATTACGCAAAAAAAAGAAGGAAAAAAAAAACTGCACATTGCATACATGGACCGAGAGAAAACTTATGATAGAATTTACAGAAATGCAACGAGGAATGACTTAAGCATGTGTGGTGGTGATGAAGTTAGATTGTTGAGAGCTCTTAACACCTTTTAAAATGAAAACAATGCATGTGTTAGAATACGAGGGTGAGAGGTAAACAGGTTTGTTGTAAAACTGGATCTGAGACGATGATGTGTTATATACTTAGTCTTTTACACATGAAACGAGCAGCAAGATGAAGAACATTAGATTCAGGTAGAAAATTGTGGGAGTTAATTGGTCGTGAATGGAGTGTGGAATAGCTGATGTTTGCAGATTATCCAGTAGGGATAGTAAAGAGAATCTGCAGAAACTGACGAAAAATATTGTAAGAAGAGAAAATTAAAAAGTGAATGCGTCCAAAAGCAAGGCTAAGTATTCGTGAATAAATGCAATGGATGGGTGATAGATGAATTGCAAAAGAGGAGAAAGAAGGAAATAAGGTAAAACCATATTTTCTAAAAGACTGAGGAGAGAATAAGAATAAATATACTGGATATTTGTGATGCATATGCCTCTGCTATTTTCTGAATATAGTCTAAATATAATACGAGAATTCTTATCATATTTCTCCGAGTTTTCCTGTTATTTCCGTGACAGTGATTGTGTTTCGGTTTTTTATCATTCTCATAATTTCACAATGTTTGAAGTAAATGCCTTCTTTGCTTCGTTGTTTTTTAAATTATAATTTCATTCTCCATTTTTTCGTTCGTTTTATTGCATTTATTCCAAGCAGAACCTTTTAATGAAACTGTAAAATGCCATAACCTTTGCAAAAAAACTGACGAACTATTTCTCGTCCGTTGTTGGTTTACAAATAATACACTTAATTTATTCTATTTGGTTGCTTTCGTTCGTAATGTATTTTCATTTGCATGTTAATGCTTTGCTCATTACCTATTCTGTTTTTATGGAGTATTACTAAGTAGTGAAAATAGTAATACTGAGCTTGCAGAATATTTTAGATTGTTGAATAGTGTCGCCGTTTATACCAAGTGTATATATATATATATATATATATTAGTATATATATATATATATATATATATATATTATAGTATATACACATATGTTACTCGTATTAAGCTTCAATAAAACGGGATGGTTTACAGTCTAGATTCTTTAATTGACATAGTAAAACCTTACAAAGACGTGCAATCTGTTTCTTCCGGTACCTGAAGAAGAACACTGTACGCCTTTGAAAACTTGTGCTATGTAATACATCAAACAATCTGGAATCTAAGCTATCCCGTCTTATTGAAGCCGAATACGAGTTATATGAATATATATACAAAATGAAATTGTGTGGCTATTCAATTTTATACATACATGTATATATGTATAACCGAATCACGAAAGTTTGGAACGTGATAAATGCATAAGTAAAGGTATAAGCCACAAAGGAAAGTGAAACACTGGAGTATCTGCAAGATCTTTCGGCTCACGTCCTTTGCTTAGCAGACCGACTGACATACATGAGAAACTGAGAGGACAACGAAGGGTCGTATAAGTCACAGATAGGGATTATAAGGAGATTAGTGCCTAGAATCCAACACACCTGGAGAATTAGTAACATTCCCAAACAACCATAAACATGGGTACAATTTTAGACGTTTAAAAAAAGATTAAGTCAAACTGCTCAGACACAGAGACAAAACAATTAAAGGATAATACAGAGCGGTAATTGACCAAACTCAAACCTTTAGTCAACAAAAACTTGTTCACAAAACATATTAAATGTACATATACAAAGAAAATATCTATGAGGCATCTAACTTGTATTGAAGTCTGTGATTGTATCTTTGAGGTAATTCTTAAACATGTTACAAATACAAGAGTCTAAATGCAACAGGCCACGACTAATGTTTAATATGTTTTGTGATTAAGTTTTTGTTTACCAAAGGTTTGAATGTGCTCAATTGCCGTCCAGTAATATCTTTTAATTGTCTTGTCCCTGTCTTAATCTTTTTGTGAACCTCTGAAATCGTACCCATGTTTATGGTTGTTTGGGAAGATTACTAATTCTCCAGGTGTGTTGGATTCTAGGCACTAATCTCCTTATAATCCCTATCTGTCACTTACACGACCCTTCCTTGTCTTCTCTGTTTCTTATGTAAGTCAGTCGGTCTGCTAAGTAAAGGACGTGAGTCGAAATATCTTGCAGCTACTCCAGTGTTTCACTTTCCTTCGTGGCTTATACCTTTACATATATATAATTAATATATTATAATAATATATATATATTTATATAATAATAAATATATATATATAACATACATACATACATACATATATGTATATATATACACACACACACACACACACATATATATATATATATATATATGCATATAAATTTGTATGTGTAGGATTTACACGAAAACACTTACATATGAATATATATATATATATATATATATATATATATATATATATATATATATTATATTTATGTTGGGTATAAAACGATTCATGTCCTGTCCGTTGTACTCCAGATATCCAGCTTACACTACAATAAATAATTGACTAGTTAAAAAATGCAGGCGAACCTTGCATTGACGCACGGCCATAGCAGCCAAGCCAAGCGCCATCAAAGTTTGATGAAGGAGAATGAGTTCCGTCCTCTCCCTGCTGCCCGGAATTGGGTATTACTAATGTAAATGTTACACATGCGAGGAAGCAGCCTGGTAAACAAATGAGTGTTTAATGATCTATCCTACGTTGGTTCTTTAGTAATGCGATAATTAGTCGTGATCACTACTGCAAACGTTTCTCTGATCACCTCGTTTATGTAAAAAAAAGAAGAAAAAATTCTCCCTGATGAATCCTAGCCGTGAGGAATCCCGTATGTGTGTTGCAAGAAACGATAACGAAGGTTAACCTCAGACCCTTTGATATTTGTAAGAGCTCCTTAACAGTTACTACCTCCTGCAGGGACAAGAGCCCGTGCAGACATAAGGCCTGCTTAATCAACAGCTAAAAATACAGCTCCTTAAGGAGATAGGCCAACAGTTTCTTTGAAGGTTAGGCCTAGAATGTTTTGCTTCCTCTCATTTTTCTTATCTTTTTTTCCCTTAGGCCTAGGCTTTAAATTACTCATACCATTGGGCTCTGCAATAGGGTAAATCGCTGCTATTTACATGCATCCAAGCCGTAGGCCTAAGAGAAATAAGTCTAGGCCTGAGGTCCTAAAGGAAACTATGGGGTTCATTGGGTGCTTTTACTTCAGTTAAACATATAAGGCTCTTCTTGAATATTCGCTTGCAGTTATTTAAAACTTGTGCCATTTAAGTTATTTTCCATCGAGGTCGTCTAGTTATGTGAATGAGATTATTATTATGGAGTATTTTTTTCATTTCACGGTATTATTTTACTAGTTTAAGTCAACATTGCATAATCGTCCATAAGGTTATCAGCTACTCCCACTATTGGCTTGTGGGTCTCTTTACACCAATTACCTGTTGCGCCAGACCGTTATTTTATTTTATAGGTTTAGTTACACGTTTTTTTTTTAATGGTCAGTAAACCTTACATTTTATCCTTTTCTGTATATAAACTCGGGAAAGTTTTATGCAAGAATTGTTCGAGACGTGATATATTTACCTGGAGGCAAATTTCTGATTTTGTAATTCCTTTCCAGTTAGGTTCATTCCGAAGAGAATTTATTTTTCACCAAACATAAATAATTTTACTACTCTTACATCTCCTACCCTACTATCTTCCTACCAAAATATTTTCTTCCCATTGTATCCTCTTACCTTAATATCTTCCCACCAGCATAATTCCCCATTCTTTATTCTCCTATCCCTTTATCTTATCTTTCCATTGTATCTTCCCACCTTAATATCATCCCAGCAGCGTATTTTCCTGTTCATATATCCTCCTGACCCTTTTATCTTCCTTCTCTTATATTTTATTTCTGTTGTATCCCCCTACCGTAATATCTTCCCACCATCCCATCTTATATCCTCATTCGTTTACATCTTCCCACCATTATCTTCCCTCTCTCGCTCCTCCCTCGCCCACCGTTATGATCATTTCAATAAGTGGCTTTCAGGGGATGTTGAACGACTCCAGAGGCTGATTGATCAGCTATCAGCTTGGAGAGAAAAAACTCTCGAGAAATTGTGTGATTAGCAGGCGTTAAACACCCTAATGAGCCACTTACCCTAATATTCCCTTGCGTCCTTTACCTGTAATCGGTCTAGACGCGTCGAGGAAGGCGAGGACTATACACGGTTTATTTCCATCTGTCCACCCGGGCTTTAGATAGTTACATTCAGCTTACATTCAACAATTATAATAATATCCTATTTCGAATATTAACGGTGTAATTCGCATGCAGTAAATTATTATAACACTTTTCAGTTGCAAATGTACACCAAGATATCCTTTTATTTACCTAAAACTTACACATAGCGTGACTATTAAAAGCCCGGGACGCAGTGTTACCATACGCAAACACCACAGGCGGGTGGACAGATGGAAAAAAACAGAGTATAGGTGTGTAAGAATACACACATATTTTTACGTATATATAATATATATATATATATATATATATATATATATATATATATATATATATATACACATATATATAGGGACGTCATCTGTTCTCTAAAATTGGGAAGGGCGGACATTCTTAAAATTATACGGTTACTATTGGCGAGCTTACGCTGCTGTAAGTAAAGAAGGGACAATACCGAATGAATTGTTTGTAGAATGTATGAAATGGTAATTTTGCAAACAATAAAATAATTGGATGAGAAGAGAAGTAGTGATGGAGGAAAGAGAAGCTTCAATTTTAGCTGAATTTTACATAAAAATTCTTATTACGAAAAAGCAATAAAATAAAAGTGGCTAGTGATCGTCGGGTTGGTGTCATCAGACTGAATTCCGGTTTATCTTCATTTTTCCGTTTTATGTTTGTGGTACTGAGCTCCTAAGAGCCAGCGCTAATACTATCGATTATCAGTCATATATATATATATATATATATATATATATATATATATATATATATATATATATATATATATATATATCACTTCAGGAAAGCCGAAGACAAATGGATGTTTTTAAAAGAAGATTTATTCGTTAAAAAAACGTTTCGCACATGACTATGCGCATCATCAGTCTGAAAAATGACAAAATAATAACATTAAAGATACACAAGACTCTTAAAATGACAATAATAACATTAAAAAATAAAAGATCGAAAAAAGGAAGCAAGGTAAAAACAACTGCTGTTACACAACCTTCAGGTTCAACGGAAGAAGAAAGAATGACTAAAGAAGGAACACCAACCTCCAGAGACGACTATGCCAGATATAGTTGAGCAGAAGAGCAACCACCGTTTAACGATGGAATGAGTCTTTTTTATATATAATGACTGTAAGGTAGTCAGATAATCTGCATCCTTAGAATACCCTAATAGTTTATATATATATATATATATATATATATATATATATATATATATATATATATATATATATATATATATATATATATATGTGTGTGTGTGTGTGTGTGTGTGTGTGTATGTATGTGAATAACTTGATCACGAAGTATATAAAACGTGATGCTAGTATAAATAAAGGTTTTTGCCACGAAGGAAAAAAATGAAAAGTGAGATAGCCAAGCACTTACGGTCTAGTTCGACCCGTTAAAGGGTCGAACTAGACCCAAAGTGCTTGGCTATCTCGCTTTTCCTTTTTTTCCTTCGTGGCAAAAACCTTTATTTATATATGTGTGTGTGTTGAGTGTATATCAAGTGTGTTTAATGAATGTATGTGTTTGGTGATTGTGCATTACTGTTTAGTTAGTGCTCAGTGACTGAATTGAAAGAAAGCCCTGTAATTTGCAGGAACCATTTATGCTAGACACTGCTTAGATCCAAGAGCAGATGCTTAGGCCTTGACCACAATGGTTGCAGTGCTTAGGCCAACCTGTTTTTGTAAGGTAATTTTTCTCTGTGAAATTGGGTCCAGTAATATAATAATACCAGCAACAATAATAATGATAACAATAGTAGTAAAATAATGACAGTAATAATAATAGTAAAAAAGATGATAGTAATAAAGTATAGTACTATGAGCTGGACCAAGACCTTTCAATATGGCCGCCCGAGGTCACACGCTCGGCAGGGAGATGGCCACTCCGGTGATTGACGGACGCTCTATGGGTGAAACGCAGCTAAGCGTGGTTGGTTTGGTGTTTGCTTCTCACCTCGGTGGTCGCGGGTTCGATTCTCGGCCATTCCATTGAGGAGTGAGAGATGTGAATTTCTGGTGATAGAAGTTCACTCTCGACGTGGTTCGGAAGTCACGTAAAGCCGTTGGTCCCGTTGCTGAATAACCACTGGTTCCATGCAACGTAAAAACACCATACAAACAAACAATGATCGTCCAGCCTCTCGTGAACTTGTTGGAGAGACCAAAAAAAAGTGTCAGCAAGCATTCAACCTGTAGGAACAATCTTCCAACTTCCGGCATCATTTGCAAATTCCTTTCGGTAGTCCTCAACAGATGCACCATTGAACAGATTAGGGAAGAAATCAATTTCTTGCTTTAAGGAATCAAAAAGTTCTGACTCCTCTTAGAATGGCCCAGTTAAGAGCATTTCACTCAAGTCGCGGTACATTTTGAGATCAGATGAAGTGAAATACTCGTTTAAATAGAGCTTGTTTAGAATCTTGCGCCTGTGAGGGAGAGTCACAGCGTTTGCCGACTTTGTATGTAAACAGTGGGACGCGTCAATCAAAATTTAAATGAACAATTAATCTGACCACGAACCTAATGAAAAATTACGTAACGGTTTCTTTATTATTTTATTACTTTGTTCTTGTTTGTGTTGAGTATATATTTTATATCATTAACAGCCTCACTTTCAGCATCTGGTATACAAAACTTGGAGGAAAAAGTGTGGGGTGGGGGGGACAATTTATATGTTGTCCACCCTACCCCCGCCCTGAATAAAGTGTGGGAATTATGTCCCATCCGTAGATGACCGCACATTGTGTTTGTATATATTATATCTATATAATATATATATATATATTAATATATTATATAGTATATATAATTATATATATATATAGACATACATATGGATCTCACAATGAGTTCCAAATGCGATCACAGGTTTCCCACTAAAAGAATATTTCTTCACACTTACGTGCAGAATTCATTAGACTTTATTTCAAGCGAACACCATGACAACAGGTTAGAAATGACCGTAGAGAATGCAGATTGAATTACTCTGTAGTCACCTGACAAATAATAAAAATTGAAATAAGATAATGCTCTAAGGAAAGACGTTATACACAACGCATACGAAATTTGCGATGGAAATCTTTTCATGGCGAGCATATATTGCTCGTCAGTGAGTATGTAATTATTAGTGTAAGGGTAATCCATTGATGATAGAACAGAATTAAAGTAAGATCAAGAAAACTAATCAGTGATGATAATGGTAAAGAGTGATCCGACGTCCAGCTTGCTCGGGACACATGGAAAGATTTTCCCCTCACACATAAGTTGTAAACATTATATTCCTAACTTAATGTAAATTAAAACGTACTTAAATCTATGGTCAAATAGAGCCTTGTTTCTCTGACGAAAATTAAAATAAATACGCTATATTTTATTAGAAATCATATTTCTGTACTGTTTAACATGCACATAATTTATTTTTTACATTTTCAGTCTATTAAATAAATCATAAATATCCTATCCTAAAATTCTTGTATCGTTAACTCAACTCAGACCATTTTAGGCTCTTCCATAGACCTTTCCTACCCTCCAACAAGAAGAAGAACAATAACAAGAAGGTAGTTTGTTGGCTTAATCCCAGAGTAAGCGCTAACAGGAAAATAACCTGGTAGAGAACGCGGTGATTAACACACACACACACACACACACTTACACATCTGTATCTTTCCCTCTTCCAAATCTGTCTGACGAGCTCTATAGGTCACTTTAAGGAAAATCTCAGAAGAAAAAACGTGTCAAATTGCAGTGTTGAAACATCTTCCGAACCCTGCGAATTGCTAGAACCTTTCCAAATAATCAAGACGTTCAAATAATTGAAAAACGTCCCAAATTATTGGAAGCCTGGGAACAAGTGAAGGTTCCTGAACCAAATGAATTCAGCGAAGGGTGAAAACTTGAACACGACCTGGAACCTTTCGAATATTGTAAGGGCGTCCGAATCATTGAATCGTCCCGGAGCAATTGAAGCATGCGAATCAGTGAAAGATTTAGTTTATCGTTGCCAGAATCGACCATTAAAAGCTTTCTGGACCAGATTCAAGGACATATTCTTTTCGGTTCGGCCTTGCGGACATTATCATTCTGAATTCACCATTGAAAATGCCAATCGACCAGTTCGAAATTAAAACGTCTGAAAAGGCATTTGAATCCTTCATACATGAAGCTTACGAAAAGGCGTTCGAATCCTTCATACATGAAGCTTACGAAAAGGCGTTCGAATCCTTCTACTTGAAGTTCACGAAAAGGTGTTCGAATCCTTCATACATGAAGCTTATGTAAAGGCGTTCGAATCCTTCATACATGAAGCTTACGAAAAGGCATTCGAATCCTTCATACATGAAGCTTACGTAAAGGCATTCGAATCCTTCATACATGAAGCTTACGTAAAGGCATTCGAATCCTTCATACATGAAGCTTACGAAAAGGTGTTCGAATCCTTCATACATGAAGCTTATGTAAAGGCGTTCGAATCCTTCCTACTTGAAGTTCACGAAAAGGTGTTTTAATCCGCCATGCATGAATCAAAGCTGCGAAACGTCGAAGGATTTAAATACTTTAAAACAAACATGAGACGTTTTCCGGAGAATGCTTACGGACGTCGTCAACATCTCTGGGTCGTGGCCTTAATATAGGCATCCCACTGGAAGGGAAAATCGGGCTCATGTCGTCTGCTTAGAACACGGACGATATACTGAATGATTTTCGAAGCGCGACTTTGCTACCATTCCTTGACACTGCCTGGGAGATTAATTTATCAAAGTTGCAGAGATAGACAGCGGGAGATGTCGCCTTGATACAAACATTCTCAGCAGATATTTATCCAGAAATAATCTGTGTGTGTGTGTGTGTGTGTGTGTGTGTCAGTAGTTATCGACAGTTCAAATACTTTTAACAATAATGAGTAAAGAGAGCATTTTTTATTTTATGAATCCATGAGAAAATTGCACAGCTTCCTATATGTATGTTACTACACACCTACTGATTATAACCAAAACACCCCGCCCTCCTCCCCCCCCCCCCTCCCCTCCCCCCTCTCTCCAATCTTCTCTCTCGTCTCTCTCGTCTCTCATCTTTTCAAAGATAGGGAGGATATTAATTCAGTTCGTTGACAAGAAACATTCCAGCATTTATAGTTAAGTTTTCATTGTAAACGAACCTGGCCATTAATCCTCTCTCTTCTCTCTCTCTCTCTCTCTTCTCTCCGCTCTCTCCAATCCTCTCTCTCTCTCTCTTTTCTTTCTTCAAAGATAGGGGAGATATTAAATTCAGTTTCGTTGACAAGAAACATTCAGCATTATAGTAATGTTTCTTGTAAACGAACTGCATTAATCTCTCTCTCTCCTCTCTCTCTCTCTCTCTCTCTCTCTCTCTCTCTCTCTCTCCTCATAAAGAGAGAGAGAGACATATCAATGCAATTCTTTTACAAGAAACATCCAGCATTATAGCTCAGAGTGAAATTATAAGAGAAAATATAACCTAACTTAGTAAATAAAACTAACAAATATAAATTGATTCCAAGGAGCTGAAATGCAACGTCTTTTCTTTCTGAAAGTTAAAATAGAATCAAAAGATTCTTTTTTATATATATATATAAAACCAAGAGAATATAATGTTCCCGTTCTTAACTTTCAAAGTAACAGAATGCAAATTGCCGTTGCTTCACTGAATCTGCATGAGGTTAGCATCCACACCTCAGGTGAAAGGTGAAATAAACCACAAACCGGACTGTAATGAGATGAGTGCCTTAGCGAAGTTAGTTTGTTCATGTGTTGGGAAGCTTGTGTGTTTGTATGGTGTTGTTACGTAGCATGGAACCAGTGGTTATTCAGCAACGGGACTAACGGCTTTACGTGACTTCCGAACCACGTAAGCTTGCGTGTATTATGATATGCATACACATCTCTATTTCCATCGTTCTGTATATGTATGTATGTAGCCTATATATATAATAATATAATATTATAATATATATATATTATATATTATATATGTATATTATAATATTAATATATTATATATATATATATTATATATACTATAATATACATATATATCATTATATATATTATATAGTTATATAGTATAAATATAAATATATTTATATGTAGATAACATACATACATCATACATACATACAACACATACATACTCTTATATATATATATAATATATATATATATATATATATATATAGTATATCTTAACCTGTCCATGTGCTGGTACTTGTATGCAGTTGAATAGTTATTATATCACATACCTTGCTCAGCCACTCAGCCATATTTTCATCACTATGCCACGAAATATCACCATAAATCATACCAAATCCTGGTGTCTTTTCCACTCTTCAGCCTAGTCTTGATGGCCCTCCTTACATGCCCAAAAGTCACCTTTAGAAGAACTCTCAAATTGGCAATGAGCCATTCTACTAGTGGCTTTCAGCTCTTCCTCCCTGTTACCCTTTACAGTCCACAAATCTTTGAAATGCTCCCCTGAGTTGTTTATTTACTATTTTGTTTTTAAGAGAAAAGAGAGGAAAATACAACATGACGAAATCAATAGCTTTCTTTTTTATTGGAATCTCAAAAAGTTTTCTCAGTCAGATTAGGACTGCTTTGTCTTCACACTTTCAGTATTGATCTTTTGTTGTGAGGTTTCTTACCTCTACTATGAAGATTTACTTCCCAAATGTTTTCATTAATTTACTTCCCAAATGTTTTCATTTACTTCCCAAATGTTTTCATTAATTGCCTTCATTTTCGGTCTTGCCCTGTGAAATACCTGTCAATTATCAGTTCTCTGATATACTGTGCCTCATTTTTTTATTCATTTACTACAGCTTCCTTTTCCTCCCTCCCCCACCCCCATATGCCCAGAAACACGACCAGCTGACTCCTTGATCCCATTCTGGAATTTTGCATAATCCTCATATACTCCTTCTACTTCCTTTTCTTGAATCTATCGCAATATTTATCAATTTTCTCTATATATGACCTTCTCCCTTCCTAGTTTTCAAGCTCGTCTAAGTTATATTAGCAGGCAAATTTCCAACACTCCCTCAAGTGAATCTTCAAAAGTTGTGATGTGTTGCTGTCTACACTACACAAAAAGAAGTGTACGAAAGTTGCACAACACATGGAGGAGGGACTACAGTGTCCTCCTCCTCCTCCTCCTCCTCCTGTGGAAGGCGCTGTAAGCCAAGGCAGGGGCCCCAGATGGCTCCCTTTGTCCTGTAATCTTGTAAAATTATCATATATATGGGGCTGTATCTTGCAATCTGAGGGCGGTGGGGCTTTCATATATCAAATCTATTTCCATGATAATGGGAGAAGCGAAAGGAATATGCGCTCTTCGTAAGTAACGGGGTTTTCCGTATGTCCTCCGGTGTCATTTGATGCTGGGAATCATTTTTAACTTTTCAAAAGTAATTTAATCCTTATCCATGAAGGAGTCCGAGATGCGTCTTAGGTTGTGACGCTGAATATATATTTTCACAAAAGTTCAGCTTTGAAAATATTAATGTTTTCATACATATCTCAACGTATCACTGAATTAAATTACACGTGAAGACAGACTGAAGCGATAAAAAACTTTTTTTGTGTTCTTATCATCACGAGGTGATTTGCAATGCAGAAGAATATGTTAATTACGGTTGAGATCTCAATTACTAATGAAGGATTTTGCTCATTAATAAACTTGCTTTAAGAGACACAAGACGCTTTTCTGCATACGCATTCATTCGTACAACTATGTACTTTACATGTTTTTAATCTTTAAATGCTGTGGGATCTTGTAGTCCAGTGGTTAGAGCGCTTACCTCACCAACGAGAGATCCCGGGTTAGACTCTCGACTAAGCTGGAACATTTTAGGCAATTCCCATTGCTTTTCGGTTGACTACACAAAATATTACATACCCAGCAGTAAGTCAAATGGTGGTGGGGTTGAGGACAAAGAGGAAGTGGCTTCCTCCCATGACATTTGCTAAGGATCTTCAAAGGCAAAGCACACACACACACACACACACACACACACACACACACACACACACATATATATATATATATATATATATATATATATATATATATATATATATATATATATTATATATATATTATAATACTCAAATATTGGAGCTGCAGCTCTCGAAATCACACTTGTAGGCGTCCAGGGAAAGGCATTCGATACAATTGAAGGTTTATTGCTAATGCCGACGTTTCACAACTACATTGCTGCATCTTCATGGCTGAAAGACAGCGAGTTGACACTTAATAACTATTCATAAAAACACTCCTTATAGCTTATATAAGCAAGGGATTTAAAAAGTATTATGGTTCCCTGATAATGACGGATTCCATGCCATACCCAGGACACATTAGAGTAAGGGCAGCGTTATTCTACTAACTTTGATAACTGTCATTTGATCCAGAGCAACAAATCAAGACCGAAGAAAGATCATCCTCGGACCTACAGCTTTCTCTCTCTCTCTCTCTCTCTCTCTCTCTCGTCTCTCTCTCTCTCCTTGACCTGATAAGATGGGTAATTGATTTATATAAACTGCCATCACGACGACTTTGGTCATCGGCACAACCAAAAGAAAAGAGAAAAGAGAGAGAGAGAGAGAGAGAGAGACGAGAGAGAGAAGAGAGAGAGAGGAGAGAGGGAGAGAGAGAGAGAGAGTAAATGGGTATTAATCTCAAGGGGACCGAAACACATCCCCCCTGGAGGAAGGAGTTATGGGGATCATTAAAAACAAAAAAATGATAAAGGCTTCCATTGAGGTTGGCGGTGAGCAGAAGAAACTATACTCTGTTTTTTTTCCATCTGTCCATCCGCCTGTGTTGTTTTTGCATGGTAACACTGCGTCCCGGGCTTTAAATAGTTACGCTATGTGTAACTTTTAGGTAAATAAAAGGATATCTGGGTGTACATTTGCAACAGAAAAGTGTTATAATAATTAACTGTATGTGAATTACACCGTTAATATTAGAAATAGGATAATATTTAAAGCCCGGGACGCAGTGTTACCATGCGCAAACACCACAGGCGGATGGACAGATGGAAAAAAACAGAGTATAGTCTCATCCACAACTCTTACATCGGTTTATTATTAGTGCTATTTAATCCGAAACTGCGCTCGCTCTCCCGTTAGTAATTACACACGCACACACATATATTTATATAAATTTTATATATAAGTATCTGTGCATGCATATGTGTTTACATGTGTGTGTGTCATAACTGAAGATCATCAAGAGTAACACAAGAGAAAAATAAAGGCACACGCATCACAGGAAGCCTAGGCATACCTATGGCCCAGTTGTGAACTAAGAGCAGTGATGCCGTTTTTTCTTCACAACATTGGCTTTCAGCAGTGTTACCATAGGCAGTTCATCTTATTGTTTCTACTTTATTTATGATTTAATGGTTAGAATGCGTATTTTCCTATGTATAATTATTTCCCGTGATGTTAGAAAACTACACGTCACTAGCTCAATATAAAGTATTTTTGACGAAGAAAACTAAAGGATTTCAATAAATTTCATTTGTATAAATAAGCAGGATATGTTTTATATCTTTAGTTTCATAATAAACCTTTAAAAAGGCAAAGTGAAAATTTTTTTTCTTCAGTGCCGTGGCCTGTGGTCGGAAAAGCCACGGAGGGTTGCCAGATGTCACCAGAAAGCCACACTAATAGACGAAATTCCTCAAAACGGCAACCCTGACTAAGAGTCTCTTCAATTAAGTGTCTGATTTAGCTTTGTAAAAGTCCAAGCCTGCACCAAGAGTTTTTTTATGGGGGTAGGGTGTCTTTTTTCCAAAACTGGACCTTTCCTCCTATAAAGGTCATTGCATATATTAGGTATATATCATATTCCTATTATCACTTTTGTATTTCCTACTACTAAAGAATGATGTTAATGTTTAATAACGAAATTTATAAAAAGAGACTTGTCGAAAAAAAGATTGTTATTTTATTACTTTGTAAGTACAGTTCAATGTAGCAATTTCTTCCAGCTGTGTATTGCATTGACCGCGATTGCCTTCTAACTTCACTGTTTCCTAATCACAATGCACAAACTGATGAATGTGACCGATGGAGTCGAGGTATTTACAGCATTTTTTTCAAACAAAGACAGTGATATTCCTGAAGAAGTATTAAAAACGTTGCATATGAACCATGAAGTTCATAAAATGTAAAACGATTTTTTTTTCACGTAACACGAATATATCGAGAAACCTGCCGTTCAATGCTGAAAGAGCTATAGGTCTTTGGAACCTTGGGTCTGAGAATAGTAACGAGTCTACCCATATCCTACGGTAGAGCCTCGACAAAATCCCTTGATCTCTGGGTACTGCGAGTTTCTTTCTTTTCTTTTCAAGTGGCTACCTTGTCTTTTTTATGTTTATATTTTACTGAAAAGTCAACACACTAAACCCACGGAAAGCATTTCCATGAAGACTTAGCTCAACACCTGATGCCTTGCCTCGTCTCGCTATTTTCGAAGAGATCTCTTTCTTGATCCCCCTGAGCTCCCCTCCTCTTTCTTGCATGGTTCGTAGCAAATAAGTTCGGCCGCTAGCAAAACGCGAATCGTCGAATAGCAGAAGTAAAGAGGAAATCGTCTTGGCGTCCCGCTTTGAGAATCTTGTTTGTATCACTAGAGCACTTCCACACACGGCGCCGGTGATGTCTGATCCCACCACAAGAGCCGGCTTTGGAGAGGTGCACACACGGCCTTCGCTCGGCTTTGTAAACGAATGCGTAGGAAGAACAGGAGCGAGGAGAAAGAAGGAATAACCGAGGGGTTCGTATTACAAAAAAAGGAAGGGTTTAGGGCATAGAGATAGAGGGAGGAAGAGTACTAGGTAATGAGATCCACTAGTACTAGGTAATGAGATCCACGAACACCATTGATGAAGGCGCTGTTGATGAAGGAGGAGGGACAACGATGGGGATGAAGGATACTGGTAATATGAAAGGTGGTTGTACTACTTTTTGTATGATGATGTTAATCATTGTGATGGCTGTTAACCTCAGAAGTAGCCCGGGTAACAGGAAATCTCAGTTTCAATATAAATCGAATGACGAGGAGGAGCCAAGGCATCTTCTAATTCAAAATCTATATACTTCGTATATTTTCAAGTTCTAAGAAATATAAAATATCAAAATATTATTAATGAGTATATATATATATATATATATATATATATATATATATATATATATATATATATATATATATACCATATAAACATTTACAATGAAAATCGAAAATTATAAATTACAGATTATTGTCGTTGAACATCTCATTATATTCATGATTAAGTGTTGGCTGTTTGTGGTCAGTATGCGGTGGTGTGAGTAATGATTCTTGTCTTTTTCCTCTGATTATAGACTCGGCGGGGGGTAGGGGGGGGGGTGGGGGTGCTTTGGGGGAGGGGGGAGGGGTTGGTGACGATTGGCTATTGGTTACCGTTATTGGCCCCAGTAAGGCTTAGTGGATAATAAGCGCGCATATGACAATTATGACCTCTTGAAGAAAGAGGGACCATGAAAGGAGAAAAATTCTCTAAGCAAAAGTCTTCACGAGTGTTGGCATTAAAAAAAAACACTTTGAGGAAAAGAGTTTTTGTGGTGGAAAGAACTCTTGAGAAATAAAGATAGGTCGTGAAGGGTAAGAGTTCGTAAAGAAGGAGGACTCTTTACCAAAAGAAAGGTCTTGAAGAAAAAGTACTCCTGACCTTAAAAAAAAAAAGACGCATGAAGAAAGTCTTCTGAATAATAGAAAAAAGAAAAAAAAAGGCTCTTGTGGGAAAAGTGCTCCTGTTGTGAATGATCTCATGAAGCAATTGAACTTGAGAAGGAAAAGAGCATTTGAAACAAAGCTCACGAAATACATAAAAGAAATAAGTCTTGAAATGAAACGACTCTTGAAAAAAAAGTGACCTTGATCAGGGTAAGGATCATACCTCGAGGCTTCATTGCTCTACATTTTTCGTAAGCAGTGGAATGAAATATGCCACACAAAAGGAAAGAACGACCCTTTAGTAAATAAGAATCCCATCCCAATCATTAGAAGGGGGAAGTCGAGGAAGCTGAGCTAATTTCATGGAAATGTCAGGTAGCAACGAGACAGTTCTGAACAACATCAGATCAGCTATCTCATGGGTCTAGTGTAATTTACCTGCAGTTTTGTGACGCCTGCTATAGTAGATTCACATCAACCGTGCATTTGATGTCTAGACCAATCCCTTACGACGCTCCTGATTGCCTGTTGATAAGCCAATCGCAGGGCTGGAAACAAACTCTCAGTCTCTCTCGAGAGTTCACATGGATAGGATCTATGTTCCACCGCTCCTGAGGGATACCTTTTTCAAAAGCATCCCTCAGGAGGGTGGAACATACATCCTGCCTATGTGAACTCTCGAGAGAGACTGAGAGTTTCCAGCCCTGCGATTGGCTTATCAACAGCCAATCAGGAGCGTCGTAAGGGATTGGCCTAGACATCAAAATGCACGGTTGATGTGAATCTACTATAGTATCCGTGATTGAACGCCACTTCCTGTTGGCTGTTCCAGTCTTGGGTACTTCCTAGTACGTAAGCTCGTCGAGTGCATAGATGAAGAGAGCAACACAACACTCCCTTTCAACTAGTCTCCAAAAAGGGTTTAGAACATAAAAGTGGCCTTTTCAGGGTTAAGAAAACCTTCGCAATATTCAAATTATACCACTTTTAATATATGGATGCAATGTACAGGGGATTTATTTTTGCAACCAAGAATGACATCTAGAATTTTAAATGAGATTATATAGATACGGAATCAATATATCGATGAAAAGGTCTGACAGGAGTAGGGGTCCAGTCTTGTACTGATATTGGTTATTCATTCTAATATGATAGCACTATAATGTAGTTGTTCCATTTAAACTATCAGATTAGAGCTTAACAGGACATTATGACTTTGGTCGGTTGAATATACTTTAATTTCTTTAGGGGTCTAGGTCTTACTGAATAACAGTTCGACTTTTAAGTAGTACATGGGTTTCCGAGGAATGCAGTAACGCCTCACCACATTAGGTGTTGTGTGCGTCTGGCCCTGTGATAAGATGAAACTTACTCTCTGTTTTTTTCCATCTGTCCATCCGCCTGTGGTGTTTGCTTATGGTAACACTGCGTCCCGGGTTTTAGATAGTTACGCTGTGTGTAAGTTTTAGTAAATAAAAGGATATCTTGATGTACATTTGCAACTGAAAAGAGTTTTAATAATTTACTGTATGCGAATTACACCGTTCATATTCGAAATAGGATATTGTTATTATTGTTGAATGTAAGCTGAATGTAACTATCTAAAGCCCGGGACGCAGTGTTACCAAACGCAAACACCACAGGCTGGTGGACAGATGGAAAAAAAAAACCGAGTATAGATAATTATGATCGACTCATACTACAAACTTGCCCTTGAATTGTTTCAAGATATCCTACAGATGAAACTTATTTTCACATGGTTCCTGTTCTAAACTAAGCTACTTTACACTTAACAGTGACTTATACCAGGGGTTCTTAACAGGGGTTATCCATACCCCAGTGGGTATGAGAACCACATGCTGGGGAGTATGGGACTTGATCTCCGGATATTTGTATATATTTGATTTTAATGTGTCAATGTATACATGGCTACATTTTGTAAATGAATAACTATATAAAACTATAAATGCTTTTGACTTTCTGGTATATTCTATTCCTAGCTATTCATACCTAAAGTAGCTATTAAATTAAGTATATTAAGTTATATTGTCAACACATAGGACTTAAGTGTATTTAAGCAAAGGGGGCATGCCGTATGGAACGATACTGAGCAATTCACTTGGGGTCTGGAGTCATCAAAAGGTTAAGAACTAGCCCCTGACCCATAGCCAAAACCGCTTCACGTCTACAAAGGCGGCGTGGCAAAAAACTATGACAATGAAGTAGCTTATAAAAAGAAAAGTCTAAGTTGACGTCTATGGAAGCAGAGGTGCATCTGTAAATGATTTTTGCGGTTGTTTTAAGTATTACTGTTTTTTTTCTCTTTTTTTAAAGAAACATCCGTACTCTGCAAGTGATGATTTGCAGTTTTTAAGAGTTGTATCATCTTAGGTAAATATTTCGAATTTTCTCAATGAGTTTTCTTCAGTTTTAACAAATAGTCAACTTCTCAAAAGTGACAGTGTTTTTGAAGAAAAATTCATTTTATTTCAGTTACAAGTACACTACTTCATTACGTAAGCAAGTTTTCCATTTTGACGCAATTTTGAAGAAAGATGCTTTTTAAATTAATATTCGTCCTTAGGGGAACATCAGAGTACTTTCATAATGATTTAATTTTCTGGTATTGTGAGAAGAATACTTTGCCTCTTTTCAAAAAGGATTTTCACTTTTGAAGATTTTTTTTTATATTTGAAATAACGTAATATCAGTAAAGGAATCGACAATGTTCTCACCTGTTTCATATAACGGAGACTGAATATTCTAAAATGAAAAATGGAAAATTTCTTTCATTTCGCTTGATTTTATGAATTTGTCCCAAGGGAGATAAAATTGAATACGTCCTTTTATTTTATCGCTCAGCTTTCTCGATGTTCGACATTTTTCTTATGTGAAGGCAGTAATTAATTTGATCAAACCGTTCGGTTGACGTAGACCGGTGTATGTTGCTCTATTACAAAGTCGCCTTTGCTGTAAATATATATATATAATATATATATATATATATATATATATATATATATATATATATATATATATATAGACCAGTGTATTACTAGTATCCAGTATGTATATATAAATAGTAAATGAATAAATATATATATATATATATAATATATATATATATATATATATATATATACATATATATATATATACATATATATATATATATATATATATATTATATATATATATATATATATATATATATATATATATATATATATATATATATATATATATATATATATATATATTGATCAGTGTATTCTAGAAATCTCATGTATGTATAAGTATACATGCTACTAATAAGTACCATTATATTACATGTATGTATAATATACATACATACATACAAACATACATACATCATACATACTACATACTATATATATATATACACATAAGGGCCGGAGCTGGAGCTCAAAGAAGATATATTCCGAAGGAAGTAGTAGGGAAAGGCATCCTCATCTTTCAACAGTTTATTAATGTCCGAACGTTTCGCGACGAATTCCAGGTCGCATTTTCAAGGCTAAAAATATATATAAGTTTACGAACATTAATAATTGGATCTAATTTAATTTATATTAAAAATGTCATGGCAACAGCTCTCAATAAAGTAAAAAGTTAAAAGTAAAAGGTAAAAGTTAAAAGTTAAAAGTTAAAAGTTAAAAGTTAAAATTGAACAGCACCTTCAAAGTCAAGACATATTAAAAGTACAGGACTTCACTAAAATTTCAGAAATAACAGGCTTCCCTTCCTTGATCTTATTGTTTTTCCAGAGATGACTCAGGCTTTTACACAGGTGTGTATAGAAAAAAACACATTTACTGGTTTGGGAATGAATTTTTATAGTTGTGTTTCTTTAATTTTAAACGGAACTCTATTTTAACCCTCCTCCATAGAGCTTATACTCACTCATCAAACTGGATAAGCTTTCACGACGAAATATCCTTTCTGGTGAAATATTTTAATAATAATTGTTTTCCTTCACGACTTTTTTTCAGATCTCTAAACAAACTGCTGACAGAGAAAATGGTGCATTCAACACCGGTATCTACTGTATCGAGACTAAAGATGTTTGCAAGTTTCCCTTTCTTGCATGATGATACCTTTAGGAGAACATGCACATCCACTATTCAAAAGATGTTTCCGGCTGTGGACTTGAAAATTATCCCCAAAATCCCTTAAAACCATTGGATCGCTGTTTAGAGTCAAAAGACCAGACTCAGTCCTCTGCTTTCGTCCAGCGTCGTATATAAATATACTTGCCCGAGATGTGATCACGGGACATACGTGGGATGCACGAGGAGGCTGTTGAAGGTTCGAATTGATTCCCACAGGGGCATAAGCCATAGAACAGGTAGTAGGTTATCAAATCCAGAACAATCCATATACGGAATCACTCAAAAACATGTAAAACATATATTGACAGCAAGGATTTTTCTATCTTGGGCCAACTGCGGAACAACAACAACCTGACAATTTTAGAATCTATCATTATTAAAAGACTGTACCGTCGTTAAATACCCAAACGTCCTCTGTGAAATTGTTCATAGCCTAGTTTGGGCAGCTGGTCTGCCTCACTGTATTTTTACCTATATTGTGTCAGTTTTACTCTTTCTTTTGTATAGGTAGGTGTTTCTGAAATTTTAGTGAAGTCCTGTACTTTTAATATGTCTGACTTTGAAGGTGCTGTTCAATTTTAACTTTTAACTTTTAACTTTTAACTTTTAACTTTTAACTTTTAACTTTTAACTTTTAACACTTTTACCTTTTACTTTTACTTTTTACTTTTTACTGTATTGAGAGCTGTTGCCATGACATTTTTAATATAAATTAAATTAGATCAATTATTAATGTTCGTAAACTTATATATATTTTTAGCCTTGAAAATGCGACCTGGAATTCGTCGCGAAACGTCGGCATTAATAAACTGTTGAAAGATGAGGATGCCTTTCCCTACTACTTCCTTCGGAATAATATATATATAATATATATATATATATATATATATATATATATATATATATATATATATATATTATATGTGTGTGTGTAATTATCAATAGTCATGTGTTTACGATTAAACATGCATACACACGTACATTCATACATACATACATTTCAGTCTGTATAGGGCCAAGGTAAATGGGCTTTACATACATGCAGGTAACATTGCAAATGAGCTGCTTCTCCGAGAATTCTAGCCAGCACAGTAAAGGCCACGAAGAAAGGCCCTGGCCGTCGACCCAAGAAATCTGTTGGCATTGTTCGAATCAATACTCGTCTTTCAAACAGGGAGTGAATTCGTGATGGTCGTCGAGCACGACACGAAAATTACGGCTTACTCTATTGATCCCAGAGTACGCTGGAAGTGACGAAGATTGTGTAAACTTCGCCACCTTTCCTCTTTTGTTTTTCCGTGATTCAGACGCGCTGGGTGTACTTAGTACTACAGTTGTTGACGGCTGGATGTAGTGCTAGAGTTTTTGACGGCTGGTTGTAGTGCTAGTTGTTGACGGCTGGTTGTTGTATTAATTGTTGACGGCTGGATGTAGTACTAGTTGTTGACGGCTGGTTGTTGTATTAATTGTTGACGGCTGGATGTAGTACTAGTTGTTGACGGCTGGTTGTAGTGCTAGTTGTTGACGCGTCTAGAATGAAAGCTCGTTTGAGCTGTTTACTGACAACACGTAGAGGAATAGTATTCTTCGATATGTCTGCTATCGTTTATTCCCTTTCGCAAGGTGCATTGTGGGCCTTTTGTTTCGTTTTCGTCCAGTAGCGAGGATGATGACGCTCCGTCATGCTGTGTCCGACGTACTTATTCATGGAGCATGAGATTAACAAGATGGATTTTTATCATGGGTACGTACGCTGTTGCACGTATATGTGGAAATTGTACATTCATGCAGCATACGCATGCAGTCAGATTTATGTGTTTGAAGTACGGGCTTTGTAATGTTGGTATTCCTGTGTTCAGTATGAACAACAGTCCCTTTGGAGAGTAATCGATGGTTCACTTCTCTTTTATTGCACCTATAAAATGTAAGATTTATAGTTACACAGCAGTATAACTGCAGATTATTTTATAGCCTATTCAGGAGAGATACCTTTAGGAGTATTATATTGAAAAGAATAATTTCACGATAGTAAACGTCCTTATTTTATCACAGGTACCGTATTTTGGCAATAAACTCATTCAATTGTTAAAATTACGTTTCTGTGATTCGGAAAAAGATAATAATTCGTCCTTAGCCAGGTGTAAGTAGGTAATCTTTCATTTATATTTTTCTTAAAGGATTTGCGAAAATAAAACTACATTATATGGTTGCTATTCCTTTAATGAATGCTGCATAACGTTCGTCCATTACGCTGTAACGTAAGGAATTTTATCTGTCCCTTACGTTGTATCATAAGTAATCTAATTGTCCCTTAAGTTATATCCCAAATAATCTATACATCCCTTAAGTTATATCCCAAATAATCTATACATCCCTTAAGTTATATCCCAAATAATCTATACATCCCTTAAGTTATATCCCAAATAATCTATACATCCCTTAAGTTATATCCCGAATAACCTGAATTATCTGATTCATCCCTTAAGTTATATCTCAATTTTTTTTTTATTCGTCGCCTATGTTATATCTCAAATAATCTGATTTGTCCTTTAAGTTATATCCCAAATAATATGATTCGTCCATCACATTGTAACCCAAGTAATCTGATTCACCCCTTAAGTTATATCCCAAATTTTCTGATCCGTCGCCTATGTTATATTAAATAACCTGATTTGTCCATTAAGTTATATTTCAATTAATTTGATTCATAACTTGTGTTATAACAAAGTTATGTGATTCGTCCTTTGCATTGTATCCTAAATAATCTGACCGGACCCTTGCCTTACATCCTAAATAGATCTGATTTGGCCATTAAGTTATATCCCAGGTAATCTGATTCGTCCTTTACGTTGTATCCTCAATAATCTAAGTGTTCTTACATTGTATTCTAAATAATATGAGTGGTCCCTTACTTGTGCCCTAAATAGATTTCATTCCACCTTACGTTGTATCGTAAGTAATGTATCCTATATAGTATATCGTTAGTATATTGATACATTCAATCCCATTAAAGGAAATGCAATCAAATATTTCACCACTCTCCTAATTGATGAAATGGTTCTTTCATCCATCTTAACCTGTATTATATTCATTCCTTGCATAATATTCAAGGTAATCTACCCTCAGTGTATTGGTACATTTAGTTCATATAGCTTTTCGCTGAAAATTCATCTCCTTGAATGGAATCAGTTGACTCTATCTCTCTCTCTCTCTCTCTCTCTCTCTCTCTCCCTCTCTATCTCTCTCTTTTCTCTATTTCGACATACTCAGTGTATTGGTAACCCATTTAGTTCATATAGCCTTCCTGAAAATTCATCCTTGAAGGAATCAGTTGACACTTCTCTCTCTCTCTCTCTCCCTTTCTCTCTCTCTACTCTCTCTCTCTCTCTCTTCTTTTAGGACATTCACCTCAGTTGTTATGGGACATTAGTTCATATAGCTTCTTTCGCCTGAAAATTCATCTCATTGAATGGAATCAGTTGACACTCTCTCTCTCTCTCTCTCTCCTCTCTCTCTCTCTCTCTCTCTTTCTCTATCTCTCCTCCCTCTCTCTCCTCTTTCTCTCGCTCCTCTCCCTCTCTTCTCTTCTATTTCCTCTCTCTCTCTATCTATGTTCCCGAACATCTAGTCAGTTTATTGGTACATTTAGTTCATATAAAGCTCTTCGCTGGAAACTTCATCCCCTACTTGAATGAGGAATCAGTTGACACTCTTCTCTCTCTCTCTCCTCCCATCTCCTCTCTCCTCTCTCTTCTCTCTCGCTCCTCTTATTTCGGACATTCTACCCATCCAGTGGTAGTTTGGTACATTTAGTTCATATAGCTCTTCGCTGAAAATTTAATTCATTTCCTTCCTGAATGGAATCAGTTGACACTCCTCTCTCTCTACTCTCTCTCCCTCTCTCTCTCCTTCTCTCCTCCTCTCTCTCGCTCTCTCTCTCTTATTTCGAACATCTACCCACTCAGTGTGTTATGGTACATTTGTAGTTCATATAGCTCCTTCGCTGAAAAATTCTGAAAATTTCATCCTCCTGAATGGGAATCAGTTGACACTCCTCCCCCTCTCTTTTTTTCTCCCACCCCTCTCTCTCTCTCTCTCCTCCTCTCTCTCTCTCTTATTATTCGACATATACCCTCAGTGTATTGGTAAACATTTAGTTCATTATAGCTCTTCGCTGAAAATTCAATTCTCCTTGGAATGGAATCAGTTTGACACTCCTCCTCTCTCTCTCTCCTCTCCCTCTATCTATCTCTTCTCCTCTCTCTCTCTTCTCTCCTCTCTCTCTCTCTCTCTCATTTCGACATCTACCCTCAGTGTATTGGTACATTTAGTTTCATAATAGCTCTTCCTGAAAATTCATTCCTTGAAAATTGGGAATCAGTTGACACCTCCTTCTAGCTCTCTCAACTCCCTCTCTCCTCTCCTCTCCTTCTCTCTCTCTCCTCTCTCTCTCTTATTTCGGAACATCTCCCCTCAGTGTATTGGATTTAGTTCATATAGCTTCTTCGAGCCTGAAAATTCATTCTCCTTGAAATGGAAATTAGTGACATCTCTCTCTCTCTCTCACTCCCTCTCTCTCTCGCATCTCTTCTCTCTACTCTCTCGCTCTCTCTCTCTCTCTCTCTCTCTCCTCTCTCATTTATTTCGACATTTCTTACCCTCAGTGTATTGGTACATTTAGTTTCATATAGACTCTTCGCTGAAAATTCATCATCCCTTGAATGGAATCAGTTGACACCTACATCTCTCTTCTCTCAACTCCCTTCTCTCTCTCTCTCCTCTCCTTCTCTCTCTCTGGTCTCTTTCTTAATTTCGGAACATCTACCCTCCAGTGTATTGGTACATTTAGTTCTTCATATAGCTCTTCGCTGAAAATTCTCTCCTGAAAAATTGGAACAGTTGACACTCCTTCTCTCTCTCGCAATCCCTCTCTCTCTCTCTCTATCTCTCTTCTCTCTCGGCTCTTTAATGTCGAACTCTACCCTCTAGGTGTATTGGAATTTAGTTCATATAGCTCTTCGCCTGAAAATTCATCTCTCTGAATGGAATCCAGTTGACACTCTCTCTCTCCTCCACTCCCTTCTCTCCCTCTCTCCTCTCTCTCTCTCCTCTCTCTGCTTATTCGCACATCTTACCCTCAGTGTAATTGGCTACATTTAGTTCATTATAGCTTCTTCGCTGAAAATTCATCTCCTTGAATGGAATCAGTTGACACTCTCTCTCTCTCTCTCTCTCTGTCTCTCTCTCTCTCTCTCATATCGACATCAATCACTTCACCGGGCGATATCTAATGGCGCCTTACGAACTGAATAGGATCTTGAATGCCCCGTCTATCTCCTTTGTTGATGTCCCTCGTTCTACCCTTCCGGCCATAAGGGAAAATAATAAGTAGGCCTGTCAATAGCCGGTTGAATGGAGAAATGAATAAGGGAAAGATGGAATAAGCTCTCTATCGTCCTCTTAAAAGGGTAGTTAACTTCATACTAATTTGCACTTCTCTCTACAATTCCCGATTAGGATGCCATCTTGAAAGAAGGCTGTAAAATACTTTTTTTTTTTTTTTTTATTTTTTTTTTTACTACCTCGCTTGGGGCTCATTTCACAGAAACATATGCTAAAAAAATAATAATCTGTATAATATTTACTGCGTAAAATGACTGATATATTTTTCTGACGTGTTTGCATCATCTTTAGTGCCAGAGGTACGAGAATGTCCCCCCATCATGTGGAGAATGATCTTGCATGCTATTTTGAAGGACTTTCCATCCACTTCCGAAATCAATGAAGGTCCTCTTGAAGACGTTGTTGGGTTAATGATATGAAGAAATTTCGGGCAAACTTGGCGTGGTTTCATTGGAACAATAACAATAGGAAAGATGAAGACTTATTGAAAAGACTGTTTAGTAAGTCAGAAATGTTATTGAATTTTCTTGATACAAAATTCTTGATACAAAATTCCCTTTTTGTTTACATTATTTACTATAGTAGATTCACATCAGCCGTGCATTTGATGCCTAGGTCAGTCCCTTACGACGCTCCTGATTGGCTGTTGTTAAGTCAATCACAAGGCTGGATTCTGGAAACTCTCAGTCTCTCTCGAGAGTTCACATAGGCAGGATCTATGTTCCACCTCTCCTGAGAGATACTTTTGAAAGACGTATCTCTAAAGAGAGGTGGAATATACATCCTACCTATGTGAACTCTCGAGAGAGACTGAGAGTTCCAGAGCTGTGATATCAACAGCCAATCAGGAGCGTCGTAAGGGACAGGCCTAGACATTAGATGCACGGTTGATGTGAATCTATAATAGCCCAGTAACCACCAGACATTGCCAACTTTCTGATAGGTTTTGTTCTGACGACGAATCATTCGGAAAAGAAGCTATATTTTTAATCCCATCATTATGTGGGAAGCGTTGACTAGGTAATTAGTGCATATGATTAATTAGAATGTAAACTGTATGAAGGAGTCATTCCGAGATTCCTTGTCTGCAGGTTGCAAGGCGAACTTGGAAAAAGTGCTGCTTCGGCAAAAGGATCACTCAGTCCCAAGGTGGTGAAAACACCCATAAGAGTTTTAGAACCATATTTTTGACCGAGGTGAGCAACAAGGTCTGTTTGTCAGTTGGATATGAAAACATCTGATCTAAATGCTCTTGTTATAACCTCTGATATTGGTATGCATGTTTGTGCCATGTTTCATCCTTTATGTCGTACAGCTTACAAGCCGCCAAGAAGACATTATTTCCCGCTTCCAGATGTAATGAAGTTAATGAACAGGAGGAAACCTACCTATCTCATTGCAGATTTAAATGCCAGACACCAACTATTTGGATACAGGCAATCTAATTACACAGGTAAAGAAATTGTCAGATTAATAAATAAAAAGTATATCATACACTTAGGACCTGATTTTGATACTTTCGTAGCAAATAACAGAAAAGGAAAGCCAGACATAATATTAGGAAATAACAAAATTCACCTCAATATTGCCATTACAAGAGGGCCAGCAACCTCCTCCGATCATATACCAATGGTAATCACATTGTCAACAAATCCAATAATGATTCCATCCTTAGAAATACCAAATATAAAAAGAGCAAGCTGGGAAGGCTTCAAAAATGAAATAGAAGGAAAAATTAGTAGACAACCAACAAAAAATTCAAATGAAATAGAAATAACAAAAGAAATAGTTGACGAAGAACTTGAAGAATGGTATAAAGATATAGAGGAAGCTATAAAAAATCATATACCCATAACTAAATACACAACACTTCCACACCCTATTAGTAGTGATAAGTTAAAATTGATACAATGGCACTACAACAACATCCAAAACACAGTACTTATAACAGGTTGGAACAACACATTGATGAGAAGATATGTATCATTACAAGAACAGTTAGTACAAGAAAACTCAAGATTATATCATCAAAATTGGGAAGACTTAATAAAAAATACACAAATACAGTACAATAACCCAAAACATTTCTGAACTCCGTTGCAAGACTGATTGGAAGCAAAACTAATACATCGCCATACATAAAGCATAGGGATGAGAAAATATATGATGACCAAGAGAAAGAAGTACTGCACAAGACCTACTGGCAGGAAATATTCCAGATAATGCAGGAGGATACCCAAAATTTCGACAACCAACATGAGACAATAGTCAATGAATTCATTGAACAACATAGACACAGAACGAATCCGCATCATGCAGCCGACATAAACAGACTCAATGAAGACTGCCCTCTAACAAGGAAAATAGAATTATGGGAAATCAAAATAATAATTAAAAATTTTAAACACAAGGCACCAGGAAGAAGTGGAATTAACAAGGTCATAATTCAAAATTTACCAGACATTGCACTTGAAAAATTGAGAGAAATATACAATTGGGCTCTCTCAATGGGATATTTTCCAATTATATTCAAGAATGCAATAATGATTTTGATACCCAAACCAGGAAAAGATACGTGCCAGGTAGAGAATTTTAGACCAATATCACTACTAGAAATACCTGGCAAAATATTTGAAAAAATAATAAACACAGACTAGTGTTCCTAGAAGGGTAATCAGCTACACAATAAAAATCAATATGGATTTAGAAAAGGAAGAGGAACCCAGATTGCAATAGCAACAATATATGAGAGCATTGCACTGTCACAAAGAAGTAGGTACCTATGCAACCTAGTATGTAGAGATATAACAAAGGCATTTGACAAAGTATGGATACAAGGACTTCAATACAAAATATTACATCTCAACCTTCCAGGCATTTTTGAGAAAATACTATGCAACTTCATCAAAGATCGAACAGCAGCAATCAAGTCACTAAATTACATAGGGAATCCATTCCCGTTACTAAGTGGAGTCCACAAGGATCTGTACTCAGTCCAACATTATTCATATTATAACATCAGATATGACTCCACCACCCAGAGTACTGTACTGATGTCTGCTTTGCAGATGATATAACTCAAATAGTTCATACACCCATGAAAAAACGTACTAGGAGAAGGGACCCCAAATTTGAAAAGACAAGTAGCACAAAAAACAATGAACCAAATTGAAAGAATAAATCAATTTGAAAAGAAGTGGAAGATAAAGACAAATAAATCCAAATTCCAACTAGTATCGGTATCTGCATACAAACCTGCACAAATATTGTTAGACCAACAACCAATGAATTTTACTATAAGTACAAGAATACTAGGAATGCAATTCGGACAAAGGGAATATCAAGACATGTGAGAGAAAGGCTAAGGATAGCAAGAACACAAAATACAAAGCTGAAAAGGTTTAAGAATATGAACACATCTATCAAAATCCATTTCTACAAAAGCCTAATCAGACCAATAATGGAATATCCACCAATACCCACGTGCTTAGCATCGACTTCCAATATAAGTTCATTACAAAAATTCCAAAATAAGATTCTAAGGTCTGCAGTGAGAAACAATCAAGAAGATGACGATCTGAATATAGACAAATACATAAAAAATACAAAATAGAACCAATTAATCAGAGATTATACAGACTGGCAACCAATATATGGAGTAAACTAGTTCAATACAATAGTGAATTAGTAGAAGAATCAGAAGCAGAAGAGAGAAACCTTGACCCAAACAACACAGACCACAGATGTTGGAGAAGAGTATCTTCATATATTCATCGCGATGAACCTCGACCATTATACTATTAATTAAGAAATGTCTTGTGAAAAAAGTAATTTGTAGAATTTAATATGTAGATATGATGCAAAATCATTATGATAATTAAAATTAAGTTTAGAGTTAGAAAATTGGAACTTTATTAAATATGATTATATTATGTAATAAAATTCAAAATATGTAATCTGTACAATTCACCATGTCATATAATGTATAATCATTATTGTATTATGTTAATATTAGCTAGAAAATTGTACCCTTACCCAAATATAATCGTGGATAAACCACACTTTACCTTACTCTTACTAATACTTAACTATCTAAACTATTCCCTACCAAGGTTAGCTAGCTAACTACCCTCACTCTTCTTTCACCCATCTTACCTATCAGCTAAAAAAAAAAAAAAAAAAAAAATGTCGTACAGTAAAATAGTTATATAAAACATGGCTGTTGGGGACGGCTTGTATAAGGGATTCTAAGTCATCCAGAAGTTCATCCAGTGGTAAATACAGATCAATGTCGACTGTTCTTATTTTTCATCGTTGTGTCATTGTTGTTTATACAAAGCTTCGGTCAGAATTTTGTGTCTGACAGCACGGAAACATGAAATCACACTTCTTCTTTTGTTTGCGAATGTAATAGCTCCACGTTTTAAACCCAATTTTAATTTTATTCTTTTTTTTTCATGGAGGAGATTACATCATATTCCTCAAAACTTTCACTTCTTCTCGGTTCACCTCGTGTTAAATAAAAGCATAAGACAGTGAGTGCCCCTGAGGCTGTAGCAACTTGGAGATGACAACGTTTCATCTCAGGAGGTGACTTGTAGAACTTCCTCATGTAGTAGGTTTGATGGTACCTTTGCCTTTGTAACAGTAAAATTCAGTACGTTAACTGTGAGCCTCTTTTGATTTAATCGTCGTTTTTGACATACTTCCAATATAGTCTTTAAAGTGACGTCTCAGCACTTCAAAAAATCACTTTCACTTAAAAATTTCATGTCTTTTATTGCAAACAATGCTTCTCTACATCTCGCCAAGAGAATTATGAAATAAAAGAAATAAAAATGTATTACTAGATATTTCAGATTTATTAAATCCTGGAAAGATTTTGTACTCTGTTCTTGGTTTTAACTTTTCAAAGTTTTTCAGTACTCTTGACTAAGAAAGTTTTAAATAATTCCATTCAGTGTTAGTCTATCAGTGTTTCACACCTTCCTCTTTAATTTCACTTCAGAAAGTAGTCCTTCACTAATGAGGTAGTTGATCACTGAAGATATCTTAGCACTGAAATGTAATTAATTGACTGTAGTTCGGAGCTGACAACAACCTTCGAAAGGACATGCAATGGTAGTTCCTAGGTAATATGAGGTAGGGTGAGTGAAACAGAAATATTTATGAATATTGTTGCACTACTGGCCTAAATATTAGTAGATGCATAGATAAGGGGCTGTTTGCAACATTTTTTGAAGAGAATTGTTTGTAGATGATTACTTGGGGGCGACACATTTTTGCCCTGAGTGAGTTTCAAACGAGGCATTTACGGAAACTTACTTTATGTCCCCTTTTTTCCGAGATGACCCACTCCAAGAGTGCGGATGAGTTGTGAATTATTGTCATTATAAAACTCATACTCTTGCGGGCGATGATATAACTTATACCATCTTTTTTTTGCTTTTTCCTATTATCATTTGTTCTCCCTTATTTACATATTAGAAGGAAAGCAATTAGCCTGCGATGGTGCAACTACATCACCGTATTTTAAACGGTTGTTGATATGCATCCGGCTAGCAGTCCGGTTCTTTCGGAATAACTGTAGAAAATTGCACATACGAACACACACATATGTGTGTGTGTGTACTTCGAACCTAGATCTAAGATCAGGAATAGGATACTGCACTTAGTGTGCCTCTTAGGACCTGAACAATAAATAAAGAAGTTAGTCGAAAGTGCACGGTGCAATGATGAATATATGTAGGCCTAGCAGCCTTATCCCAATCGACTTACTAAGAACCGGAGCGCTAATAGTTCCGAGCCACCTCGAAGGGAAACAGGTGCGTGGTATATAAAGCATATGGACATGTACTACTACGTGCATTATATATTCATTTTTTCGAGTTCATCTTCTGTGACAGGAGTGGCTTCAGAAAAAGACCAGCATCATGGTCGCTGCCACCTACCTTACTGTAACCGATGAGTCTTGGGTGAACCTCATATGCAGAAAGCCTTCGAAACGTTCTCTCTCTCCTCTCTCTCTCTCTCTCTCTCTCTCTCTCTCTCTCTCTCATGCAATTTGCAGCACCTGCCTTTGTGGTCATATTCCTGATCTTAGATCCAGGTTCGAAGTAGGAACAATCATGGTCCAAGTTTAGATAGCTGTTTTGCGCCTAAGGTAGTCAGCGACCCTCTGGCACCTGGCTTTGATTGCCAGCATTGGACCAGTTAACCAGTTGAATTGTGCTTCCACAACACCATCTTTGGGTGAAATACCACTCCCTCTCCGCACCATGTTATTTTTTTCTTGGTTTTAGAGTGCATGGGCAGGGTATGGGCACTCTCTGAAATGAAGGTTAGTTCGCCCAGCTATATATTTGTTGTTTAATGTACTTCTGAAGGAAGTGGTTCAACTTATTGGGTTACTGGATAGTTCATGGCAACTGCCAGTCTTCATAGGCCTTGTCCAGCCATTTCTCCTCTCTCTCTCTCTCTCTCTCTCTCTCTCTCTCTCCTTCCTAACACTTTACTTGTATTTTGCTCCTCACGGATTCAGTACCAAATGAAATGTTCGGTGGACTCATTCATTCATAAGGTTTTCCAAGACGCAATTCCTTCGGCAAGCAAAAGAAAAATGAGATAATTACGTCGATGAGTTTAACTGACAAAAAACGACAGAAAAGTTTTTTTGACGAATTGTTTAAAGTGCCTCGAGCGTGTTTTTTTTTTTCTTTCTAATATACGTGAGTACACGATGCGTTAATTAATAAGAAAATTATGTTATTATATTTCTAAACAGCTAACTTGAGGTAGATACGAAGGTTCTCATTACAACGGAGGCAACGAATCACGGTAGAAACTGATATCCTGACAGAACGCCAATAATCGTTGATTGGTTAATTAAGGTAGGAGGGCTGTCTCATCATAAAGTTACTGCTAAAGGTCTTGTTGTGATAGTTTCACACTTGTCACTCCGTAGAGCAAGTGTAAACAAGCTCACACTCGCGAGAACGCATACAACTAATAACCAGTACAAAGTCTTACGCACTACCTGACAACGACATCACATTCTTGCAGTTTTTCTCGAATTACCGCTCTTGCAGAGAAAGAAAACGACTAAAGGCAGCGTCAAACGGTTTTCTGTCATCCTATGAGCGTTCTTTGCGCAAAGAAACCGTGAAATCTTTTACGTTTGCGCACAGGCAAGCCTGTCGAGGCAGCGGTTGTTCGATGCAAATATGATATCGCGTAAGTTCTACCTAACTTTCCCTCAGTCCTGTCACTAATGGTGGCTCATTTGCGACGCTAGTTTATAGAGCCAAATGAATCAATTATTGGTTAACTTGGGGGCAAAGTTTAGCTGAGAGATAATAAATACACTAAATAAACTGCATGGTGTGTTACCAGCTAAGTTAACGAGAAACCAGTGCTGCTTCTAACCGTAAAGGAAAGCCGTAGGTCTATCGGTTTTATTATAATGAGCAACCTTATTATTGGTACTGCTACTACTACCATGAGGGCTGGGTACACCATCGTAGTTAGGATTATTATAACTTGGGATCCTGTGTCTTTGGCTAGAATGACGATGAAATTGGGAGTTCGGTGTCGTGTTGCCTTTAGGCCTAATTCTGTTATGATTTTGGATATTTCTGGAAAAAATAGATAATTTGTTATGCAAATGAAAGGAATTTTTGGGACTGATAGCTATTTTCAAATTTACTTTTTTTTTACTTTGGTCGTTTTTTCACAGGTCACAGGTCAACTGACGCTAAAACTTTAGATTTTTTCTCTATTTCTCATAAAGTGTGATATTGAGAGGTATCTGGTCTTCAGAATTTGATGATACGTGTCGAGGGGTATTGCTTTAGGTACTTTTGACCTCGACCTATTTATCAAGGTCCATGATCAACATTTCATCTTTTTAATAGATGAAACTTAATAGTTCGGTATATTAGATGTTGGTCGTTGGCCTCTCTCTCTCTCTCTCTAACATATATTTTAAGGTCCCAGGTCAGCCAACATTTCCATTTTTCTTCAGCATAGTTAAACACAGGTCACTCAGTTACCTGAAATTTAAAGGTACCTTAAGGGTTGGTAATTACTTTTGCCATAATATTATCTATTCATTTATTTTTCTTGGTCACAGGTCATTCAGTGACCTGAAATTTAAAGATATCTGGTCTTTTAGAGGAAGTGGGGTTATTTCGCACCCTATAGTTTGCTGAAAGTCTTTTGACCTCCAAATCTTCCAAAACCTTGTTCAGCTATTCTGTCAGTCATATCTATTACCTCTTAGAGAACTCTCGATAGAAAAATATTAATTATAAGCTTTGAATTGAAAGACGTTTCGATGTGTCATGTTCTGCAGTAATTATTTTTAAGTGCAGTTACATAACTTACATTAGGTTTTAATATTGTCATTTCGTAACACCACATTCTTTGAGAAGTTACGTTGTTAATAACGCTGTTTTTTTTTTCATTCTTGGGATTCAGTCTCTAATTACTCAAGAACATTTTGACGATAGTGAGTTGAGATTTGTAATGCAATACTACTTCAGGTCCTTGCTAGGGAAACTTAGTTTGGAGAGCGATGAATGAAGGATTTGAAATTCTATATGTAGTATAATGCTCCCCAGTTTTGTTCTTTAAAATATTGATTTTTGTTGTGAATATTATCATGCACAAGAAAAGTGCCATTCTTCAGGCATCCGAGTTGACTAATCGTTTAATTCCGTGTTTCAAAACATATAAAACAAGGCGTGAATTCGAAAACTGATTCTAAAATGAATATAAATTAAATAAAATATCGAATGTAATGAATATAAGGTACATATTCATTAAAACCAAATCATTTTTAGTCAAGAATAGTTATATAATGTCAAACTCGTATACAATACCATGCGGTCTTGGCTCGTCAGTCACAGAGATACGGAG
The DNA here is from genome assembly GCF_015104395.2 of Macrobrachium nipponense. Taxonomy (NCBI): domain Eukaryota; kingdom Metazoa; phylum Arthropoda; class Malacostraca; order Decapoda; family Palaemonidae; genus Macrobrachium; species Macrobrachium nipponense. The sequence continues at coordinate 34,804,528 of NC_087203.1, read as the reverse complement.
ATTTGGCAAGACGTCAGTCATAAGTCCATAACCATATTCCTGGATAATCTCATCTTGAAACGTGAACCGACGAGTCTGTTTAAAAACTTTTGTGCTAAGTGCTAATACACTTGAAAAAAATGTCATCACTATATAGTCAAGCATTGACTGGTGAATTTGGCAGTTTTCTAAATGAAACTGGTTTCGTGCTCTCGGAGAGCCCTGAAAATTACAGCAGACTTAACGCAACTACTGTGACACCAAACATGGCTACCCAAACAAATCGTCATTCATGGAGGTATTTGATATTTATTCATGTTTTGGGACAAGACTTGGTGCTGTTTGGATTGAATTTCACTTGAACATGATAAGAAATGGCGTAAATGACATTTGTATGGTTACAATACCTCATGGCATAAGGTAATTTCGAAATAAAATCAGATGAGCCTAGAAGTCTTTAGGTCTGTGGTATGCCCCAGGTAGAATAGCCTAGGAGGCATTTTTAGAGTAAAGTAACGAACTGGATATTGGTATCATCTATGTGTAGCATCAGTCTTAGTATATCCATGCAGTATAGTCAGATCGCTAACTGCAATCAAGTTTGGTAGTAAAAATCATGAAAGAGTATCTAGGCCTATCCATCTACTAAGCTATTTTCATAAGATAATGGAATGCTAGGCCTAGTCTAAAGTAGGCTGAGTAAAAATTACTATTCTCACAATTTAAAAAAGGAAGGATTAAGATGCCTTGCTAAGTGGTTACTCCAATAATTAGGTATTTCTACTAAAGTTTTAACTGTGTCACTGTAATGGTAAATGTACGTAGGCTCTAACTGTAATGGTAAAATTTTACTTTATGCCACTATCACAACTTTGGCTTGAAAATATTATTTTCATATGTTTTATGTGTGCTTTGAACGTTTGTGACGTTCGTTTCGTTATAATTTTGTGCCAGACATGAACTATACATTTTTCAGATTCTTTATGCGTCTTATGAAGTTTTAATGTTATCTGTATGGACCCCTCTCTTCTAACCCTGCCCTTTTATCTACTAATCATTAGAAAACCAGCGTTTTGAGTAATAAAATCCAAAATGAGCGAACTGTTTTTAGAGGAATGGAAAGAATCATATAGGCTAGAAGAAAATCGGTTAGAGGAATATGGTCCATGTGTGTACCCTAATTGATAGACTAACAATCCCAAAGCCAATGACATATTCCAAAGAATTGTTAAGGGTAATTACAGGGATACATCCTAACCCAACATAGGAAGCCAGATACTACCCGACTGGATCCCCCAACCTAACCTGACCTTGCAAACTGTAAACTTCAAATTACAGTAGAGAAATGCATCCTAACCTAACCTAACCTAAACAAGGACATCAGGTCCTTGCTGGGTTACCTGCACCCACTGATTTGATCTTAGAAGGTACTACAGTGTTATATGTTTTAATGTTTTGTTTTAGGTCTTGTGTATATGCATTGTATTTGTTATTAGAAATAGGTAAAGGGGGCTATATCTCCACACCATTTATGCTAATACCCAGTTTTCACCAGTCACAACTAGGCTCCAGGATGTGTTGCCTAGCAAGAGCTGCAAGCTGATTGGTGGCTTTTTCTTTATTTCTTGTCACACAATGCATTTTTTTACTTGCTTGTGATGAAGGTTATATGACACATGTAAATCTACAAGTAGGCTAGATTTATTTGACATTTTGTTTCCCTTGAAAATTCTGTTTCACACTTTTTAAGATTTTGTGTTTCAGTTAAATTTTCTTCAAACTTTATATAAGCTCTTTATTTTTACTTCAAATTTGGTTTGTTTCCACTTTAAAGTTTTATTATCCCTTTTTAAGTACAGCATTCTTTGAACATAACACCTTTACACATTTACATATCAATTGGAATGTCCAGGAAGGGTGGAAATCTGTTGTTCTGGAAAGTGTGAAATTCCAATGGGCTAAACGTGTCTTAACTATTATTTTAAAAAAATAAAAAAATTGCACATGAACTTCAAGCTCAAAAACTTCCCAAACAAGTCCCAAACAACAGGGATTTGAAAAAAGTTTGTTATGGTAATTTGGAAATATTTCTTATTATAGTTGTGCAGTTTCATATTTCATTTCAGCATAACTAATACTGTATGTTATTTTGAAAATTACTATTGTAGGCTAGCCTAGCTTGTACATATCTATGATCACTACTTTTTTTAATATATAATATATAAATTTTCCTCCTTCACCAAATTTAATAATAACTAATGAATGAATGGTGGTATTTTTGCCTTAATTTCAATAAATACTGCCATTACTACCATTCGTTTCACAGAATTTGTTGCAGGCAATAATTAATTTTTATCATATATTAACCAAGGAGAGGATAGAGTGATCACAGAAAAAGTGGTAAGCTGGGTCAGCCTACCAATAGTGTTTTTGAGTATAATTATAACATGAGTAAAAACTCAAATGAATGGGCAGGGCTATTGTACTGAAAATTGTAATTATCTATAAGCTAATCCTGAAGAGAATTGTGACCATGGCCTAGGCTATAGGACAGCTATTTTAGTTAGTGTTATGCCCAAAATTTAAAAAAAATAGTATATGATACAAGGCTTAGTGTGGGTGGTGTACTATTGCCAAACTATGAAAAGTTTTATGAGTAACATAAAATATCAGAGGCTGTGTTCGATTTTAAATTCCCATTTTAATGATATTTACACTGGGGTGTAGCAGATCTAAATATCCAGTGCATATTTTCACCAGAATATAATCTGTAAGTTTATGATCATTGGCCTAATTAAGATCTTTAAATTCCTATTAATAGATAGATGAATTATCAGGACCCACTGGGTTAAGTGAAGGCCCTGGGCTCAGCTAGACCATTCTATGCAAGAAGCACAATCTTTGTCAGCTTATGCATTTTTTCCAACTTTGAGCTGTTACTATAGTAAGATTAGAGCAAAACTAGAAAAATTTCAGGAAGTTGCACAAATATTTTAAAGATTTCCAAAATCAAGAATTTGAAAGTACACTACTGAATTAAGCAATGTAGCTCTTATGCACAGTAGGCTAGATGAACATGGTTTCATGACAAATTTATTAACAGTGTATAATTTCCCTAGAGCAAAGTGCATTTTTTTTTCTTTTTTTTATCTGAAGCTCTACAAAGGATATTGGTCTTGATGTTTATATAGGATTTATAAATGTCAGTGCTCTGGAGGTTGATTTTCTTTGAAATCTTATTCATCTTAATAAAACAAAATTTTAATAGGATAAAATAAAGTTTCCTGAATACAGTATATAGTAGGTTTTGCATTGAGTTTAAGCATATAAAACCAAGAGGTATAAAACAGGCTTACTGGTGATGTATGCATAAGTTAGGTTAAAACTGATGAACAAGAATAAACCAAACCAGTGGAATTTAAGCTTAACGTCACCAGTAGGCTGCCCTAGTTTGTTCTTGAGTTAGGTTTGATATTTCCCTATGTTAGGCTAAAACAACCTCCAGAGATTATTTTAACTCATAAATTGGCAATATTACGCTAAGTTACTGCTATGTCTGCCCTTCATTTATTATTGCTGGATGCCCTTTATCTTCATTGGAATTCGTGGCAAACCAGTGTCATGAAGGTTAGGCCAAGACTAGACTATATGCCGGGAGTAAAAGTCTACCTGTTTTGGGATTGTCTTATCTTACATATTGTTATACAGGCAAGCATTTGCGATTTTTGACATTGTTTACTATCATATGTATCCACTGTGTCAAACATTTAACACTGTCTTTCACTGTGACAAGTCCTTCATTCACAACATCCACTAATGTGAGGCCTATGTGTTACACGTCATGCAAATCTGCTACTCCGCCTTTTGCACATTACTCAACCACGCGTGTTTGAAAGTGTATTGATATGTATGAAACAAGTGAATTATATCAAGGCGTAAATGATTTTGTTCCTTGATCTCGGGTCTTTTTAAGCGCACCAGGGCGTCCATAACGTTTGTCACCTTTTCACAAGTATCGCCTTATCTCTGGCTTCATGTCGGCATATAGACTCTGACCGCAAGAATTATTGTTGTTGTTTATGATTAAGCTGACCTTGTGTCAGCACGGGCTCTTGCTCACAGAGCAGCCCAGTAAAGGCCGCAAGAAGAAGCTATGTAGCGGTTTCTATACTGTAGAGAATAACCAAAAATAGGCTAAAAGCACGAGAAGAAATTTGAAAATTTTATATCCTGTTTATGAGATACAGTATGTTTCTTTGCTTGTTTGCGCAAAGGCAAATTTTATTCTATCGACCCCTTCCGGGGTATGAGAATTACAAAATTACACAAATATATATATTTTGTATTTAGGACCAGGGCTGTTGTTTCAGTATGGATATTTGATTAATATCAGCGACTAATGCCTATATTACGATTATTACAATGAATCCAAAATCCCCCTCCCTTTTTTTTTCAATCCCAAACAACCAAACATGATTTTATTTCTGGGCTGTTGGGCCACCTGCCTCGATATCGTGTTGGGATAAATATGATTGAAGAGAATTTACTCTCTCTCTCTCTCTCTCTCTCTCTCTCTCTCTCTCTCTCTCTCTCTCCACACACATATTTAAATATACATATATATATATACATATATATATATATATATATATATATATATATATATATATATATATATATATATATATATATATATATATATATATATATATATTTACACACACACTGCAGCAGCTACATCAAACGGTTTTCGCCCAATCACCTCTAACGAGGTGTTGTTAGTTATACCTCCACAACGTCTATACAGCACACACGACAGAACACAGCATGAGCAAGTACTAACAATTTAAGGGCGTGGTGATGGTTGTTGTTCGAGAACGGCCTTTACTCCGTGGGACTTGACGAGGCTCTTCTAAATTTGAAGACGTAAATTGATTAATATACCAAAGCGAAATCCATCAGCATATTTTCTTAATACTTAATGTTAAACGCTAATTACAATACATAGACGTTGTGTTGCAGTAATGCCAACGTACACATTCTGAAACTATTTCGAAATGGGACCCGGCTATAAACATGAATTGTATTTATGTAAAGTATATATATATATATAGTATATCATATATATATATATATATATATATATATATATTTATATATATATATATATATATACGTAGATTACCCACAACCTCGAAACACAAACTAGTAAAACCTTTGGGTTGGGGATGTGTTCACTAACAATTTATTCCATGGCGCGTTGAACACAACAAA
>NC_087203.1:34776775-34796775 GCF_015104395.2 Macrobrachium nipponense | reverse complement strand
TTTATTCCCTTTTACTGTACCTCCGTTCATATTATCTTTCTTCCATCTTACTTTCTGCCCTAACAATTGTTTTTTGGTGCAACTGCTTTGAGGTTTTCCTCCCGTTGCACCTTCCAAACCTCTGTACTCTCAGCTTCCCTGTCAGCGCTAAATGACCTCGAAGGCCCCAGCATTTGACGTTTGGTCTAAATCTTATATTCCAATTGTCGTCGCCCAATTTGGTTGTGACACAACTACAAGTAACGAAATACTAGGAAAGTATAATTGATTCATTGATTCAGTGAAGTATTTAGCTTTTGAACAGTTAATTATCTTTACTCACCTGAACGTGCTCACGATCTTGCTGAAACATCTGGTCTTTGTATGATTATGTATGTATATATATATATATATATATATATATATATATATATATATATATCTATATATATATATATATATAGTGTGTATGTGTATTATATAAAACATATATATTATGCCGTTGTACATTTATAGTATATAAATATTATATATATAATATATATTATGTATATAATCTAATAGACATATAATTATGTATACTTATGTGTGTGGTGTGAGTGTTTGTAAATAAAATTAACTCGATGCTCAAAACAGGAGGTACCTTTAAAGAAAAAAAATTGTTGATTAGTCACTTCCATGTTCATTCTTTTAACTGCCTTTTTGGGCCAGGATGAGATGAAGATCGTTTCATATTGAAGTCTTGTTAATTTTTATCTTATATATTTGTATTTATCTGCCCATTTTGTATATCTTTGTTAAATATGTTGTATGGTTTATTCTCCACTTCTCAGTTCCTTTTTTCCATACTGGGGTGCTTTCGTTAGTGTGTCCCCTCGACTTGTAGTATTCGACTTTAGCAACTGAGGATACAGCTTAGCTAAATAATGATAAAAATGAATGAGCCAACTTGCAGAAATTTCCAGACTATTAGCCCTTCTTTGAACTTGAAAAGATAGCAACATAATAGTTCAGTAGTAGAGCATGGATGTCATAATCTCTCTAGTGCTTCGTGGATATTGGTGTCATTCATTTCTTGTATCTTATTCCTTCTGTCCGGCTCTTCCTTGGTCTTTCCTCTTCCCTCCTGACAATTCCAAATGTAGACTTTTCTCACCATCCTTATGTCGTGGATTGATCCTACATGATCAAACCATCTCAAATCAAACTTATTACATTCGTTCACATTCATTTTTGTCACTTCTGAGTATAACTACATTTCTCACTCTCCGGCAGTGCCGTCAGTGCGTCTCATTTGGTGCAATGTAGGCAGTACTTAAGGTTCTTTGCAGAGTCCCTTCGGCCCCTAGCTGCAACTCCCTTCATTCCTTTTACTGTACCTGCGTTCATATTCTCTTTCTTCCATCTTACTGTCCACCCTCTCCTAACAATTGTTTCATAGTGCAACTGCGAGGTTTTCCTCCTGTAACACCTTTCAAACCTTTTACTGTCAATTTCCGTTTCAGCGCTGAATGGCCTTAGTTGCCCCAGTGCTTGGCATAATGCCAAAATCTATATGAATTAAATCAAATCAAATACATTTCTCACCCAGCCGGTCGTCTTACTTCACATATACTACATAAAATCTTCATCTCAACAACTTCAAGCTTTTATTTTCTTTGTCATTCAACAACACTACTTCAGTTCCGTCCCCCCCTTTTTTTTTTTTTTTTTTTTTTTTTTTTTTTTTTTTTTTTTTTTTTGTCGCTACTTAGTTGGAACCTCCTGCAAGCCATCTTACGCACATTTTTCTCATTTTTTTCCTCTTTACAAAAGAGGATTCTGTTTTAATTAGTGATGATCAGTTCGGCCTGGTCTGTAATAATACGCGGAGATATAAGAAGTTGATGTAATTATTTATAACATTAATAATATAGATTTTCATGATAATATGTATGATAGAAATTTTAGCTTGATAACTGCTTTCTTTTAATTCGTGATCGAGATAATTTCAGATTTTCTTTTGTATTTCTGGTCTATATACCTGCGTCCTTTCCCCTCGCAGTCTATCGTTCGGACTCGCTCAGAATTTTGATACTATTAATGGCAATTGTTATCCGTAATAACCATAACGATGTGAATCAGCCTTTTCCTCCTGCATTCCTCGTCTAAATTCACATCTTCAGCGCTCATCTTCCACCGTTTTATCCCACTCCCCTTCTTCCCTGAAGGCACAAGTGGACTGAGTCGGTATCCGCTGCATCAAGCAAACTTGAAGGTAAAGCCTTTCCTTCCTTCAACCATTATGCCCCGAATTCTTCTCCCCTTTGGACTCCCACTCACACAATGCTTTTGCAGCAAACTCTGCCCTGGTCTTCCGCCTCTCTTATCTTAAATTTCGTCAGTTCTTACCGTAAGTTTCGTCAGTCTTTTCGTAAATTTCTTTAGTCTCATCGTAAGTTTCGTCAGTCATTTCGTAAATTTTTTTAGTCTCTTCGTAAGTTTCGTCAGTCTTTTTGTAAATTTCTTTAGTCTCATCGTAAGTTTCGTCAGTCTTTTCGTAAATTTCTTTAGTCTCATCGTAAGTTTCGTCAGTCTTTTCGTAAATTTCTTAGTCTCATCGTAAGTTTCGTCAGTCTTTTCGTACATTTCTTCGGTCTCATCGTAAGTTTCGTCAGTCTTTTCGTAAATTTCTTTAGTCTCATCGTAAGTTTCGTCAGTCTTACCGTAACTTTCTTCGGTCTCAACGTGAGTTTTATTCAGTCTTATCGTAAATTTCTTGTCTTATAAATTTCTTCTGTCTTATCGTAAATTTCGTCAGTCTTACCGTAGGTTTCGTCAGTCTTTTTGCAAATTTCTTCAGTCTTATCATAAGTTTCGTCAGTCTTAGCGTAAATTTCTTGTCTCAACGCAAGTTTTCGTCGGCCTGATCGTAAATTTCTTGTCTTATAAATTTCTTCGGTCTTATCGTAAACTTTTTCAGCTTATCATAAATATCTTCTGTCTTATTGTAAATTCCGGCAGGCTTATCGTAAATTTCTTCAGAGTCATCGTAAGTTGCGTCAGTCTCAGTCTTATCTTAAATTTCTTCATTCTTATCGTAAATATCTTCTGCCTCATCGTAAGTTTCTTTAGTCTTATTGTAAATGTCTTCATTTGTATCTTAAGTTTCTTCTGTTTCATCGTAAGCTTCTTCAGTCCTATCGTAAATATCCTCTGTCATCGTAAATTTCGTCAGTCGCATCGTAAATTTGTTAAATTTGTATATTAGTATTTTTATACTAATCATGATGTTATATATTGCTCTCTCTCTCTCTCTCTCTCCTCTCTCTCTCTCTCTCTCTGAAGACGACACAGGTGTATTTCATTCATAATGCCACAGTCGGTTTTGGAAGGTTCCTCTCAAATATGTAATTTATTTATTTTTTCTCTTAAAGAAAACCATAGATCCAGTTCTCTGCAAACGTGCATGTATTAGGTTTCGGTAATTATGGCGTGTATAATGTTTTCAGTTTTGTATTTCGGGAAATTGGTGAAGATTTCTTCAGTGCATGGTCATTTCTTCTTGTTATTGGATTATGATATCCGTATGCAGGCACGGCATCACGTACCTGGAACACTCTTTATGGAATGTTTGGTAATTGAATTTATTATTATTATTATGATGATGATTATTATTATTTTTTTTTTTTTTTTTTTTATCACAGTCCTCCAATCGACTGGGTGGTATTTATAGTGTGGGGTTCCGGGTTGCATCCTGCCTCCTTAGGAGTCCATCACTTTTCTTACTATGTGCGCCGTTTCTAGGATCACACTCTTCTGTATGACTCCTGGAGCCACTTCATCCTCTATTATTATTATTATTATTATTATTATTATTATTATGTAGATTCTTGGTTTTGTGTTTTTATTTTAGAGGGGAGCCTCCCCCCCCCCACCCTCTTCAAAAGTGGTGAGAGATTAACTGCAGCCTAATTTCAAAATCTTAAGTTGTGATATTATGATCATTATCATCACATCATTTCTCTCGTAGGGGGTAGTGCCGTCAGTGCACCTCACGCTACGTTCTGTAGGTATTACTTAATACTTAAAGCATTAAGTAGCACCCCCTTGGCACCTAGCTGAAACCCTATTCCTTTTACTGTACCTCCGTTCATATAATCTTTCTTCCATCTTACTGTCCTGTTTCTCCTAACATCTGTCCTGTTTCTCCTTTTCCATCTGTAAGACCTCCTTTACTCTCAATATCCTTTTCAGCGCTGAATGACCTCATAGGTCTCAGCGATTGGCCTTTGGCATAAATTTTATGTTCCAATTTCAATCCCAGTCATTTCCCCTTTTACACCTTATTATTTCCTCACGGTTTATGTACTTGGCAGGTGGTATTAATTTATATTATTTTTAATTCATTTTTAGAATGAGTTCACTTAATGTCCTCCGTGAATCCACTATTAATGTAGTCTAAATCTCACGTTAACATTGCTTTTGTTACCGGGGCGTATGCTAAAGCAGTGATAGCATAATTGGGCGTTACCAAGGTGGAAAATCCCTCTGCAAACTGTGGCATTACCATCCTTATAGCGCGACCCTAGTTGCCACTTTTAAAAGCTGTCAGCGTGTCGTGTACCTGTATTGTTTTGTCGAAAGTTTATTAAGGAAAAAGTTTAAGTAACGTCGTGTTAATGCAACACGTTGTTCGAGGGCGTTTTTCACGTGGAATATAAAAATCGTAGAATAGCATTGTTCCTTTGCCATGGCGTCTTATCTATTCGTTTACTCTCTCTCTCTCTCTCTCTCTCTCTCTCTCTCTCTCTCTCTCTCTTCAAACGCGCCAAAACATACACTCTAAAGAGAACTGGACTTTGATTTCTCGTTAGAGGGGTGATATAACTAAATTACCGAAATTAAAGAGCAAAGTTTTGAGTCACTGCAAAGTACTAAGGCGTAACTAAAGTACCGAATTCATAGAGCAAAAGCTTGAGTTATTATAGTAAAGTCGTAAGGCAAGACATCACAACCAAGTGCTAGGAAACTACAGGCTGCCGTTGTATTTGTAATTCCGAAAAATATGGATGTAAATATGGAAGTACGAGGGAATGCTTAAGAGAGACCCATAAAGTCCCAGTACCATTCTGAGCAGTGAATACTTGTATTAGTACTGGGACTTTATTGACACCCTGTATTGCAGTAAACGGGAAACGAGAAAGTCCGCAGAATTTCAGAATCTTGATAATTTTTTAACCATAATGTAGTATTGATTTTGTACTAGGATTCTAGTTCTATGTCCTATCAGGCAAATCACGTCAAAGTGCGGGTTTGCCTTATGCAAAACGCTTTGATTTAATCACTATACTTGTGGCATTCAAAGGGATCACACACACACACGCACGCTTATATTATATATATATATATATATATATAATATATATATATATATATATATATATATATATATATATATATATATATATATATATATATATATATATATATATATATATATATATATGTGTGTGTGTATGTGTGTGTGTGTCTGTGTCTGTGTTTGTTGACTGCAGCGCTGTCACTTATAAATACTAAATTAATGGAGTGAATTTCTACTTCCAAGAATTGGACTCTAGTAATCGGATAAGATATCATAAAGATGCTTTAAAAAGAATCCGATCGGGAATGAAAAGAGAGTTTTAAACAGTCTGACCCAATTGTAGACTTAGAAAACCATGTAGTTTATGTTCGGGAATATTTAGCCAAACCAAGATCAGTCTGAATGTGAATTGGGAATCAAGGATTTCAGCCTCTTAAAGAAAGGGAATTTATAATAGTTGGGGAAAGCATGAACAGAAATAGAATTCCTAAGATTGGCAATAAAAGAAAACAAGTGAAAGATGTGCCAAAGTTTCTGCGGCGCAATCGAGTTTTCTGTACAACGTTTAATGCTGTATAAAACCATCACACATGACCTGTAGCGTTTCAGTTGTTCACCAGATGCGGTAGAGTGAGGGTGCGTCCCATGCCTCCGTAAAGTGCTGCCAGATGCACGATCCATGGCTAATTTTAACCTTAAATAAAATAAAAACCACTGAGGTTACAGGGTTACAATTTGTTAAGTTTGATGGTTGGAGGGTGGATGATCAGAATACCAATGTGCAGTCCTCAAGCTTAATTTTTATTTATTTATTTTTTATTTTTATTTTTATTTATTTATTTATTTTTAGATCTGAGGGCGTAGGGAGAAAAGTGCGGACGAACGGACAGACAGAGCCGGCACAATAGTTTTACAAAAAACTAAAACTAGCGAGCTAGGCAAAGCACAGGATCACAGGCTGTAAATATTGAATCTGAAGTCATTCATCGGACTTCAGACGTCGTTCAGTGCCTTAAGTTTCTTCGCAAGCAACCGTAAGATGGTGAGGTTATTTACATCTGTCTGCTTCCGTTTTCATTCCTGGAAGAAGGCAAGAGTCGAGATGTTGTCATAGCCAACGATACAGCACAATAACTCAAACATTTGATTACAGGCGCGCGTGCCCAGTTATGCGCAAGCAAGAAGCACCAGGATTCGGCGTTCAGAATTACTGAAAACATTATTGCGCCTGTGTGTGTAACCTTTTTACGATTCTGGGAAAAAACAAGTAAAGTCAAAGGGTCGTAAAGTAATATATATATATATATATATATATATATAATATATATATATATATATATATATATATAATATAATAATATATATGTGTGTGTGTGTGTGGAATATATATATATATATATATAATATATACATATATAGTTAAAGGGTCGTAATACATATATAGTTACTTAACCCTAGTATATATTATATATATAATGATATATATATATAATATATATATATATATATATATATATATATATTTAATATATTATATATATGTATATAAATATAATATAGATATATATAATTATTATATATATATGTATATAATGTATTATAATATATATATTATATATTATATATATATTATATAGTGTATTTATAATATATATATATTGTGTGTGTTTGTGGTAAGATATATATATATATATATAATATATATATATCCAATAATAATGTATATATATATATATATATATATATACCATATACCTATATATATATATATATATATAATATAATATATATAAAAGTTTTTTGCCACGAAGGAAAAAATGAAAAAGCGAGATAGCTTTCGGTCCAGTAAAGGGTCCGAACAGGACCGAAAGTACTTTGCTATCTCGCTTTTTCATTTTTTCCTTCGTGGCAAAAAACCTTTATTTATACATAGCATCACGTTTTATATACTTCGTGATCAAGTTATTCATATATATATGTATATATATATATATATATATATATATATATATATATATATTTATGTATATATATATATGCATATATATACGAATATATATATATATATTTATATATTATATATATATATAATATATATATATATATATATATATTTGTATAGCGTGGGGTTGCTTGTGCGTTTGGGTATATATGTATACTGAGAGCGAGTGCTTACCTTAGTCAAATGATAAAGAAGGTAACGCATGCATCGGCTGTCGTGGATATCGAGCCCGGGAGCTTTCACTAGCGAGCTGGCATTTCCTTATGAAAGTCGTAACGCCCTACTTTTCCAGAAATTCTGTACGAAATGTATGTTTACAAAGGGTCCATACATCCCCGAGAGGAAAAAGATGAAGAAAACCTCGACCACCAAGAGGGTTTGGTATTGGAACTCTCAGTTTTCATAAACGTCGGGTCAACACCATTTACCTGAAATCTAAATAATTTTCAGTTTTAGGATATAATTTTTAATTTTTAAAACTTGAGGGAATAAAAAACGTTAAGAGTTATATACGGCACTTTTGGCATATATATATATATATATATATATATATATATATATATATATATATATATATATATATATATATTTATATATATATATATATTTATATATATAATGTTACGTATTTGGATATGAATTTGTATAAGTGTATATATATTTGTATACATATGTATTTGGATGTGAATGGCAATTGAAATAAATGTTTAGATTGAAGTTTGGCCTTAGGGGCACTTACCCAAAACCAAATTACTTATCCAGTACATTACTTTTAAAACGAAAGAACGTTGCCAATGAAAGCTTGTTGTAAATGGATTACTTTAAATTACTTTATTTACACAGTAAGCAAGGCGATAAATGAGGGTTGTGATGCAATCCAGCCCAGCAATTACAATGATATCAATCCGAACAAGCAGACAACACAGCATAGGAAGAAATTTACAGGAATCAGTTACCCAGTGGAATAAATGTTGAATTTGATAACTAAATAAACACCATAACGGGACAATTACATAGCCTTCAAGAAAAATATTCAAATTGAACACAAGTCGTAAATGAGGAGCCACAGTTCTAGATTGACAATCTTGAAATGGACAACAGGAGCAGACGGCTTGCAAGGTAACAATGGAATTAGTGCCTCTTTAGAGCAAGATGTCACAGGTGGTGGTTGCAGAACAACGAGGGGGCGAGACAATATGTATTTGGAAATAGATTTATTCCAGATAACCTTAGTACACGAAGGATTCTCCTATCAACACTACTACCACTATGGAGGGAGAAAGAGAAAAGTGAAATGGAAATTAGAAGTTTAGTTAAGAAAAGTCTACCGACACTGTGATTTTAATTCTCAGACACATGCCGTATATATCATCCCAGCTGCACAAGCTTTTGCAGTGAAGGGCGGCATTGATTGGTCTTTCTTCCCCCCAGGTGAGCTGTTGACTCCCTCCTCCTCAGAACTTTGGAGTCTGGCACCTTCCACAGTTCGAAACAGATTGGGGGATTATAGGCCACCTTTATGTCAATAGGAGAGAAAGGCTAGCTGTCATTTGGATGCCCTTGTAATCCTAATTAATGAGTACCTGAGCTGACCTTTCAACTACCAAGTTGTAGCTCGGTCTGTGGGGCTATCCTTTACCCCTGGTCTCTATGTCTTATTTAAGGGAAATCCATTTTATGGAATCTTGGAAGAGAGGCTGTGGCGGCTTAATTTATAATATATATATATATATATATATAATATATATATATATATATATATATATATATATATATATATATACAGGATCACGATATTGACCGTAATGAATATATAAATAAAGGCAAATGCCATGAAGGGAAGTAAAACGACGGAGTGGTTGTTAGGCTTTCAACAACGACGGTCTTTTACTAGCAGACTGATGAGAAATTTAACTATATGTTTACGAGAAAAGTTGTATAAATGACTGGTGGGGATTATAAAGGAACAGATACACCTGGAATCCAACACAGTTGGAGAATTTGTGGACCCACCAAAACAAAAGTAAATCTTTTAGAGGTTTTAGAAAAGATTAGGCCAACTGGCTCGGAAGCAGGGAGGAGGCAATTAAAGGATTATACAGGGGAAGAGACTGGCTGCCAAAAATGACTTTAGAATGAATAAGCTAAGCACTTATGTTTATATAAGTGAAACACTCAATATATTCTCCTTTTGGTCAACATTAACAATTTTTTTTTTTTTTGCAAAATGAACATTAAGAAAATATTTAGCATGTGAATACATAGAAAATATATGTAAAGTAGCGTCAGTGATTTATCTTTTAAGGGTTTCTTGAACATTTGACTAATACAGAGGTCCAAATAATACATGCCAAGGCTGAGGTTAAAATTACAACTAGAAGTATAATAAATAGTAGGTTGTAAAAGATTTCGTGAACTTATCTCTCGATCTGAAAATCAGTGAACTATGAGTCTAATTTGTCCTGTACAGGTTTTCACTTGAATGAATGAATATAGCATTGGATGTTCCCCCATTTTGACATTAATATTTGACATAATACTTATGCTGTTTTTAATTCTCACTTTTGAATCTTAACTTGGTTGACCTATATAAAAAGAAGAGCAGTCCAAAGCATGGGATTTTATATATTATGCTGTTACTTTCCTTAGGGCTATTTTTTATTGACATTCATTTTAGTGTGTTATCATAGGAAAAAACGAGGTTGGCATTAAAAGATTTTAACAATAATTTTGTAGCTTCAGAGCCACTAAAATAAGAAAGACAAAGAATGTTCTTAGGGGTTTCTTTCTGCATGTTATTTCACTATAAAACTTTTCGTGGACTTGATTATAGCAAATATCTAGTATATATGAAGAATAACATAAACCTGCCCCCATTTTTCTTATTTGATTTCTTGATCCTATTACTGTGGACTGATAGTGCTCAATGCTCGTAAAATCCTAGAAGAAGAAATGGATATTTTGATATTAAGATGGTGGCCTGAATTATGTATTAAAACATCTAGGAAAGGGGGTAATAGTCCTTTTCTAATTCTAAAGTAAATTCAGTGAATGGTATTAGAGAGTAAATCATTTACATCATTACCAGCAAGCAAAACAGCTGAGGTATCGTCAACATATCTATACAACTTTAAAGGAGTGTAAATGATATTAGGTAAATATCGTTTTTCAAAAAATTTCATACACAACTATGAGAGGAGTGGGGACAAAGGGTTGCCCTTAGCCATGTCAAATATTTATTGGTAGAATTCACCATTGAATATGAACTTCCAATCAAAAATTCTCTAGCTATACTCTGTTTTTTTTCCATCTGTCCATCCGCCTGTGGTGTTTGTGTGTGGTAACACTGCGTCCCGGGCTTTGGATAGTTACATTCAGCTTACATTCAACAATAATAACAATATCCTATTTCGAATATTAACGGTGTAATTTGCATACAGTAAATTATTAATTTACCTAAATTTTACACATACCGTAACTATTTAAAGCCCGGGACGCAGTGTTACCATACAAAAACACCACAGGCGGATCGACAGAGTGAGTGAAATAATATGGCTTACAGGTAGAGGAAACTCGTGATGGATTGTTTCGTTACCAAGATAGAATCTCTAGGGATTTTAGTAAAGAGAATAAAATCAAAACTGACACATCTATCAGTGGGGCAAAAAGTGATTTTGTTTAATTGATCAACTAAGTCATGAGAATTATTTACTTGAGAATAGGAATAGTTCCAAGTATACTTAACGGGGACAAGAGCTTGGTAATATATTTCGAAAGTTTATGTGACATTAAGCCAACAGTGTTGGTAATATACCGCACATGATTATTTTCTTTATGCGTTTTTACTAATCCTTACTGACAACTGGCCTATTAGTTCTTTATTTATCTTGAATGGATTTTTTTTTCACTGTGCTATTGAAATTTTCTGTGAATTGGTCAGGGGGATTTATTTGTTTTAGTTTTTTTGTAAGTCGTACCATCATCCATTAAGGCTTGCATACGTGACAAGTACTAGTCAGCTTTGTCAAGAATTGCAATACTGTTCCACTTATCAGCTTTTGTGTTGGATTCCAGTTGGATCTTTTCCTTTATAATCTCCATCCTCATGGATGTCTGTATGTCATCTGTCATTTACACGACCTTTCTTGTAAACTTATTTTATATTATATTTCTCATCAGTCTGCTATATATATATATATATATATTATATATATATATATATATATATATATATATATATATATATATTATATATATATATATTGCTATATATATATATATATATATATATATATATATATATATATATTATATATATATATATATATATAATATATATATATATATATATATATATATATATAATATAAATAAATATATATATATAAATAAAGTGTTTGTGTTTGCGCGTGTGACCTATAATATTCTATATATATATATATATATATATATATATATATATTATTATATATATATATAATATATAGAAGTATGTGTGTTTGCGCGTGTGATTGTGGTTGGTGTATGTGTGTATCTGTGGTAATTCCTAAGTTCCCGTAACCCGCCTTTAGCCAACAACGTTTGAAATCAATTTCCCGATACAAATTGCCAGATAATAGACCCTGATTCCCGACGGATGTTCTAATGGAGCTGAATGACTCCCATTATTTAAATCCAATGCGCCGTGGAGTCAGCAGCGGGAGATGAAGATGTAAATTTGAATTAAACGACAGTCGTTGGTGAGGGAAAGCTCATCAGGAGGAGTTTTCTCTCTTGAGTTATTTCCTTAATTGGAAATGAAGAGCGACCGGTGACTGTGGAGATCTTTAACCGAAGTGCGGATGGATGGAGATGCGAGGAGGGGGGGAGGGGGTTGGGGGTGGGGGGGGGTGGGGGGGATTAGGAGGGTTCTGAGGTGTTGTCTGAGGAAGTAATGAAGTTGTGTCTGGGACAAAAGAAATAGAGGGTGGTCGGTGATGAACGAAGGGGAGAAAGTGTAATTATTATGGTCGATAAATTGAGTAACATAGAGGAATATTTTGATAATAGAAATTAGGAATCTGCCACAGACTTTATACAATATATAGTATATAAATATTTATAATATAGTATATATATATATATATATATATATATATATATATATATATATTATATATATATATATATATCGAGCTACAAACGTCCTTTTTAATATCTAATTCTGTCTACCTCGGAATTTAATATATTTTCATATATGTTTAACCTAAGGGGAATATTTAGTCGATAAGAGACTTGTCGGCTCACGGACGCGAACCATCGAAACCAACAAGTTCCGAGGTAGAGCGAATTAGATATTAAGGAACATTTGTAGCTCGATGTATGTATATGAATCACGGTAATGTGATATGAAATATATATGTATATATATGAATGATGTATATGTATATACATATACATACCTACATACATACATATATATATATTAATATATATGTGTATATAATAGATATATATATCATATATATATATATATATATATATAATATGCGTGTGTATACACAAACACATAAATAAATACACACACACGAGTGCTGATTTTTGCTTGCTGATACGATCACGGTTTTTGATGCTTCCGTAGGCGATAATGCCATAAGTGTACCTCACGTGATAGCACATTGTAGGTATTACAGAAGATCTTTGCAACATCCCTTGGGTCCCTATTTGCATCCACTGTTTAGCCTTTTACCTTACCTCCATCCCCGCCTTGGAGGAATTATAGTTTTCCAAGATTCCTGCTTTCCTCGGTTTGTGCTGTCAGTGCACCTCACACGGTGCGCTGTTGGCATTACTGAAAGTGTCTTTGCAGCGTCCCTTCGCCTCTTATTCTTTCAGTACATTTTATTGTCGCTGCATTCATATTCTCTTTCTTCCATCTGACTTTTTAATTTCTCTTACTTCTGTTACACCTTTCAAACCTTCTTACTGTCCATTTCCCTTTCAGCGCTGAATGACCTCATTGGTCCCAGCGTCTTGCCTTTGGTTTACATTTGATATACCAATTCCAGTTCCATTCCTACGTCCTCAGACTGATAGCTTAAATTTCATCCCTGAAATCGAATAACAGTGAGATAATGTTTTTCAGAAGAAAAAAAAAATAATAACTTTATTCCACAATACTACAGTGGGTATTCTTACAATGTGCATGGGATTAAAACAAACATAAAATGTATGTTTCAAATTTAACCTCTGCTGAGTAAATAGGATGCTATCACACTTGATATTAGAAAATGATTAAAGGTCGGTGCGACTACGCTAGGAATTTTGTTTATTTTATATATTCAGTGGTATTAAGGGCAATCATCAGCCAAGATTGCTGTCAGATTAAAAAAAAAAAAGTCCACACTAATAGGAAGAGTTATAAGTCTAGGTAATAATTAATCCTCGTGGCGGGGGAGAGTAGGGCTAGTACCGGCAGTGCACCTCTTGCAGTGCACTGTAGGCGCTACTTAACGTTCTTTGCAGTGTCCTTTCGGCCCCTGGCTGCAGCCCCCCTCTCCTAACAATTGGTTCACGGTGCAACTGCGAGGTGTTCCTCCTGCTACACTTTTTAAACCTTTTCTACTCTCAATTTTATTTTCATCTATCTTTAACGGTAATATATAATCATAGGGATTCTGTTCCATAAAGACGTCAGTAATATCGACCAAAGCTGTTATGTTAAGTATGCAAATACCCTCGCATGTGATCATCATGTTTAAAGTTATGACATCAGATTTCTCCTTTGAGGGGCTAGACTTGAAATCTGTTCCCTTCCGTGTTTTCTATCCTGTGCACTTTGGTGATCATTCAGGCACAGCGAGAGAGAGAGAGAGAGGAGGAGGGGGGAGGGGGGAGAGCGAGAGAAGGAGGGAGAAAGAGAAAAACTCATTTCACGTCATTCGCACTTCCAAGTTCCGAGTTCGTATGACACGAATGTGACAAAGTAATTGAAGTTCATCAACCGCAGATTGATTTTCAAGGGAAAATACGAGTATACAAGAATTAAGATGCAAACACATAATATCTTTTCGTTACTTGATTAAATGGGTTCGAACGAAGGTACGGTGTTACTGAAATGCGTTCTGTAATGTAATACACTTTGATAAAAGAAATTAACACACACACACACACACTATATATATATATGTCTGTCTTGTGTGTTTCTATATGTAAGATATTACGTGCATATTTATCCAGGACGGGATTCGAACATATACCATTGGATTTTGAATAGGCCGGAGATGAGCAAGATTTGACTTAATCCCCTATGATACAAAGGGGTAACGATGGATCAATTATATATTTCCTTTCGGGTTATATACATATATATGTGTGTGTCTGTGTGTATATATATATATATATATATATATATATATATATATATATATATATATATATATATATATATATAGAGAGAGAGAGAGAGAGAGAGAGAGAGAGAGAGAGAGAGAGAGAGAGAGAGAGAGAAAAATATACATACACATATACTTACTGTATATGTGCATACCTTGTATTTTTGTTTTATCCAGAGAGGTATATTCCAAGAACTTCATAACAAGGAATTGTTTGAAACGGATATTGTACACACTGCATTCCTAATCCAGCTTACCATTGTTTTATCTTGTTATTTCTCTTCCCGAATTCCTGTTTTGCAAAAAGAGAAGCTGGAGGACAATGGGAGTGGATGTTAGTGTTGTATATCGCCGTGTAAACTTCCTCAAACATTTCGCTGTTATTTCTAAAAATGTTTATTTACCCCGCTTGGTATCTCTCTCTCTCTCTCTCTCTCTCTCTCTCTCTCTCTCTCTCTCTCTCTCTCTCACAGAGTTTTGTAATGGAAAATTCATTTACTATTTCAGATAAAAATGTTGCATTAATTTTTTCTGGCTATGAACAGTATTATTTTAGCGGAAGAACATATATTTTTAAGACGTTTAAGTAATATAAAAGGTATTGTAAGACGTGCAAGTAATATAAGAGGTATTGTAAAACGTTTTAAGTAATATAAAAGGTATTGTAAAACTTTCAAGTAATTTAAAAGATACTGTAAGACGTCTAAGTGATATGAAACGTATTGTAAGACGTTTAAGTAATATAAAAGATATTTTAACACTTTAAGTAATATAAAAGGTATTTTAAGACGTGCAAATAATATGAAGGGTTTTTTTAGACGTGCAAGTAATATAAGAGGTATTGTAAGACGTTTTAATTAATATAAAAGGTATTGTAAGACGTTTAATTAATATAAAAGGTATTTTAACACTAAGTAATATGAAAGGTATTTTAAGACGTGCAAATAATATAAAGGGTTTTTTAGACGTGCAAGTAATATAAAAGATATTTTAAGACGTCTAAGAAATATCAAAGGTATTGTAAGATGTGCAAGTAATATAAGAGGTATTGTAAGACGTTCAAGTAATATAAAAGGTATTGTAAGTCGTATAATGTAAAAGGTATTGTGAGCTTAGAACAGATATCTTTATTACTGTATGCTGTTTTTTAATTTTTATTTTATTTTACTGGAGGATAAAAAAAAGATGAAATCAACCCGAATTATTCTATTCTGAGTTGAAATGATCAATACTTTAGCCTTCTCAAATTAATTATGAACAAATATACGAGTATTTGCTTGAATGTTGTTTACTGAAGTGGAACCGAAATAGGTTCGACTGTTGCGATTGACCTAAAACCGGCATTGAGAGAGAGAGAGAGAGAGAGAGAGAGAGAGAGAGAGAGAGAGAGAGAGAGAGAGAGAGTTCGCGTTCGCATCCGGTTATGAATGACGTCAGCATCACCGGTAAGTCGTATCGGGATGTTGTCTTCTTAAACTAAAACTTAAGCCCTTCCAATTAAATTGAAATGCCTGCCGAAGTCTTTCATCTATCTGCATTATTCTTGAAGAATTACGTCACAGTGCTAAGTTCCTCGTTGGACGTGTGGATTTCGCGCTCGGCTACCAATCCGGTGGTCCGAAGTTCGATTCTCGGCTCGGCCAACGCGGAACCAGAGGAATTTATTTCTGGTGATATAAATTCATTTCTCGATATAATGTGGTTCGGATCCCACAATAAGTTGTAGGTCCCGTTGCTAGGTAACCAGTTGGTTCCTAGCCACGTAAAAATATCTAATCGTTCGGGCCAGCCCTAGGAGAGCTAGTAATCAGTTCAGTGGTCTGGTAAAACTAAGATATACTTAGTACGTTACAGTGCTGAAGGAAGACCTGATGGCAGTTAGCGTAAATTGGTGGTTTTTATGTATTCAATGTAGAGCAATCGTTAGATCAAGTTTTTATCATAGTGACAACGATGTGCAGCTATTCAGTGTGAAATCCTATGTGCAGTAAATAGAAGTCAGAGCATTGAATCAAGAGGATTATAGCCACAATGAGAGATCCGTGAAAAAAACCAACATGGATGGAAGTCAAACTTTTCCCGGTGGGGGGTTAGGCCCCTCAGTGCACCTCACGCCGCACGTAGCGCAGCAGATAAGTGGAAAAATAATTCAGTTGTGATACAAGCACGTAACTTAGCACAAGTGGTCATTTTAACCCCCTGTTTTGAAAAATCTGTGTCCACGCAAAATTTCAATATGGCCGCTAGTTGTTTCGATTTCTAACACTTTGAGTAAATCATTGTTGAAATAAATACTACATGAATCATTATTCAGATAATGTCTTCCTGGGCGGAAGAGTTAATTGAAGATATCACCAGAGCTCCTACCATTTACCATTGTGATAAAGAAGGCCTACAAAATTGCAAGTTCCAGACATTCGCTTGTTATGTGGTTAATGGTCTCGTTTTTCATATTGCACTTCCTGCATATGGGTGAGATGTTATTTCCATCTATCTTTCTTCGAACATACCTGGTTGTTCTTAGGGCCTGATCTTGTGCCGATGTTAGCATTCCTTCTATTTCCTTTTTGAGTCCCCCCCCACCCTCTGTAGCCATTGTCATGTTTCATTGCTGGCCAGTTCTTTAGTCTGCCTCATGCACTGTCTGTGCATTGGTTTGTTGTGCCACTCCTCCTCCGTTCTGTCTGTCATTCTCCTGTCTGTATATTTCTAGATCTTCGTCTACTTTAGTCCTTCCCTTGCAATCCTTAGCCACTTGTCTTCCCTGGTTTTCAGACATTGCCCCAGTCCTCTGCTCTCGATGTTGACTCAGTCCTCTATGCTTAGTAGTCCTCTTTCTCCTTCCTTTCGTGTTTTGTATAATCTGTTTGTATTTGCTCTAGTGTGTAGTGTTTTGTGTATTGTCATGTGTTAACTAGTTTTCTGGTATATGCTGCAGAGTTCAGCCTTCCACTCCACTACTCCTGCGCTGTATCTGATCTGTGGTACTGCCCATGTGTTTATGGCTTTCAGCGTATTCCTGGCGTTGAGTTTTGACTTGAGTATTGCCTTAAGTCTCTGCATATATTCTTTCCTTATCATGCCCTTCAGTTCTTGGTGTTTTATATCCTCTCCTTCTATTATTCCCAGGTATTTGTATCCTGTCTCATCTCTATGTGTTTGGTGCTATTCCCATCTGGTTAAGTCAATCTTAGTTTTACCAGACCACTAAGCTGATTAACAGCTCTCCTAGGACTGGCCCGAAGGATTAGATATTTTTACTTGGCTAAGAACCAATTGGTCACCTAGCAACGGGACCTACAGCTTATTGTGGGATCCGAACCACACTATATCGAGAGATGAGTAACTTTATCCCTTCAGTCCTTGTGGCTTTGCCTTTTTGTATGTTGACCAAGGTACATCTTTTCTATTCAAAACACCGTTATTATTATTATTATTATTATTATTATTATTATTATTATTATTATTATTATTATTATTATTAGAAGATGAAACCCTATTCATATGGAGCAAGCCCGTAGAGGCCATTTGCTTGAAATTCAAGCTTCCATAGAATATGGTGTCCAATCGAAAGAGTTATCAGAATGTGATGGGAAATACCAAGAAAGAGAAGATCAGTCATTACAAATACAAATAAATTAACAAACTAATAAAGAATGTAAAAAATCATGAAAGTACAAGGGATGAATTAAAAATGGTCGAGAACAAAGTAGACTAGGATAAATACAGGACGAAAATGAAATTATATATATATATATATATATATATATATATATATATATATATATATATATATAGTTATATATATAATATATATGTATATATATAATATATATATTATATATATATTGTGTGTGTGTATGTATGTATGTATTATATAATAATATATAATTAGATATATATATATATAATAATAATATACATATATCTTATATATATATCTATGTTATATATATATATTATATATATATATATATATATATATAAATCGAGCTACAAGATGTCC
Source organism: Macrobrachium nipponense (assembly GCF_015104395.2). Classification (NCBI taxonomy): domain Eukaryota; kingdom Metazoa; phylum Arthropoda; class Malacostraca; order Decapoda; family Palaemonidae; genus Macrobrachium; species Macrobrachium nipponense. The sequence goes on along the minus strand of NC_087203.1, from coordinate 34,778,071 downwards.
TTTAATATCTAATTCGCCTCACCTCGGAATTAATATATTTTCATATATGTTAACGAAGGAGGATTTCTTATTGACTAAAAAAATTCCCCTTCGGTTAACATAAATGAAATATATTAATTTCCAGGTAGGACCGAATTAGATATTGAAGGACATTTGTAGCTCGAAGTATGTTATATGAATTACGAAAGTAATGTGATATATATATATATATATATATAATATATATATATATATATATATATATATATATATATATCTATCACACACACACACCACACACACACACACACAGATAAATGCAGAAGTCAGCTGTGGGCAAAATGTAATACACACGACCGAGAGCGTGATGGAGCCGGCGGACAGGGGTCGTCACGTCCTGTCCTCCACACCATCCAAAGCAAACGCCATTATCTTCGAGGAGCCTTCATCCCAATTGGCTGCTGCGCAACTTCGTATTCGAATTCCGTTTCGCTGATGATAACTTTTTTTTTTTTCTTTCTTTTTTCGTCGAGCGCTCGCGAAGATTCCCGGGAACTGCTGGGAACTGTAAATGAAGCGTATTAATCAAGATGAACCTTAAGCAATCAGGGTAATGAGTGTCGCTTAGAAATCAGTTGCCTGGAATCTCTCTCTCTCTCTCTCTCTCTCTCTCTCTCTCTCTCTCTCTCTCTCTCTCAAGTAAGAATCCTTCCACTTCTGTGATGTGAAAGATTCAAGTTATTTCCCTTGTCGGTTTTTTGTATCATCGGATATGTTGCTAAACATAAATTTCATATTTGAAGAAAGCGTTTCATGTAATAAGTATGTACAAATATACATATATATATATATATTATGTGTGTGTTTTGTGTGTGTGTATATATATGTATTTGTATATATAAATACATACACACACATATATATATATATATACTATATATATATGCATATTATATCATATTATAGTATATATATATATATACTATATATCTATGTATATGATATATATATATATATGATATATATATATATATATATATATATATATATATATATTATATATGTGTATACATATGAATATACATACATAATGAATTAAACTGCCGAATAATGGATGGACGCCACATGCTGAAAACTTCCATCACAACCACTTCATACACCCACACAGACGTACACAGATTACCGTAGTCAAACACATTAAGTTACTCAACTCCAAAGACACATTCCGTTAAACTACTAACACTTGGGAAATCGTTGTAAATTGCTCTTTTATGCGGAGGAACTTAGGTGTTAATTGAACAAAGATGCATGAGAGCT
>NC_087203.1:34759275-34764275 GCF_015104395.2 Macrobrachium nipponense | reverse complement strand
AAACGAAGTCAGGGAGAGGCTCCAGGTTTATAATAGTACATGCAGGAAGTGATGAGGGTTTTGTACCGGGAGCATTGCTTATGTTCAAATCAAAAAACGGATCAAAGGGTGATTACCATGACTCGATGGATAACGAAAGGTTCAAAATGTGGTTAGAAGAACAACTTCTTCCTAATAATATCAAGAAGGAGTCCCTTATCATCATCGATAATGCTCCTTATCACTCTAAAATAATCAACAAGGTCCCGACAAGTAGCAACAGAAAAGCCCAAATCATAGACTGGTTGGTTCTAAATAACATTGACCATGACCCTTCTGTTACAAAACTCGAACTTCTTCAGATCTGCCAGCGCCACAAGGAAATTCAAACGTACGAAATAGATGAAATTGCTGCTCACTATGGCCATAAAGTGCTTCGTCTACCTCCCTATCACTGCATTTTCAACCCTATCGAACTTATCTGGGCCCAAGTGAAGACAGAAATAAAAAAACGTAACCCTAATAGCGATCAGTCTGAAAATTGTAGAAAAAATTACAAAAGAAGCAGTTGATCACGTGACGCCACAGCACTGGCAAAATGCTATAGAACATGTCAAGAGAATCGAAGAAGTGTATCGTGCCAAGGATTCAGCATTTGATAAGTTACTTGATGAGTTTGTAATTGAACTTGGAATGATAAGCACTACGGATGACAGTAGTGATGAAGACGCTCTGACACTGGACTGAAATTCTAGCTCTATTTCATGTTGTTATTGATACTTTTGTTAACATGATACTGATACTTTATTATCACCCATGACCCTGAATACAGTTATCGATACTTTTATTTATATAATTCTGACGCCTTTAATTGATGTGTTATTATTACTATTGTAATCAATACTTAGTTGTTGTTTACTTTGTTGTGACTCTTACTGTTATCATTTTTTAATTTTTAATATTATTATTGACTTTCCTCTTCATTAATGCCATTATGCCTAATACAGCTACTGTATGAAAATTAACAGTTATGAAAATATACTTGAAATTTAAGTTCCTAAGAACCTTTGTTTGTTTACCTCTACTATTTAGAAAACTGGGTATAAGTTTACTGAGATGGAACAAAAGACAACAGAACAATCAACATTCTCAAATATAAGGCTCTGCTCATATTATTCATGAGGAGTCTTATGATTTACAAAATGTGATATAATTAATGGGTAGATCTAGGGTACCTATTCGCGGCGGCCTAGACTATGGCAGTTGCGGTTTTTCTATGCAGTTTTTACCAACTGGAATAGGACATAATTGAAAATTTCTAGTTGAGGAACAGCCAATTTAATGTCATTTTATATAGAGAGTGGCACACCATCCAGGAAATGGTATGAATAAATTCATTGTATGTAATTTGCCTTTATACATACCTAAAACCATTAATGACATTCCGTGAGCAGTACTTTTGAAATGCAAAAAATGAACATTATGGTATTATAAACATCTTTATTATTTTATGAAGACAAGAACACCACAACCCGCATTTGAACCTCCCTCTGAGAGTACGTCAATTTTCTGTCAACCTCGAGGTTGTTCCTCCCACAACTCCACCCCAAATTTTATGACAAGCTTACATTTCTACGATAGTATCTTGTTCTTAGGCGTTATACAACATCAGCAATGTACAATAAATATATGGTTTTTTTTTCTTTTCAAACAACCAATATCATGATTGCACTAAAAATCTAGCTAGAAATTTAAACATTAAGTTCATGCGTTTGAAACATATTTTCAAGTCTACAGCTTCGGAAAGTGTTGTTTCATAACTGTTAACTATTATATATATTTGGTATGAAACTTCTTAATACTTAAGTTTATTACAACTGGTATTTACATAACATTACATAATTTGGCTCTTATCTCCATCTATGGCCGTATAATCACAATTCTGAAACAGTGTGAAAACAAAACTGAGAGATTCGGACAACACGACATTCATCCAATCAGCGACAAGCAGCTAAGTGCAAGTAAAGTGCAAGTTTGCCAGTTTAAAAAAAAAAATCGACTATACATAACTGAAGAATTAGAACCGGTTTCGGAGGGGCTTCAGTACAGATAAGATTGAATAGCCAGTGGCAATTGTTAGTGTCCATAGATCTTTCATGGCCATGGGCTCTAAAAGCCTCGCTTTGGTACTTTCATTGTTTGGAAGCGAGAAATAATAGCCTTATGAAACTGCAATGGGGACATAGTTGCGAAAGCATACAATACATTCACATACAACTAGAGCAATAATGTTCTGTAGATTCGTTCACTTCACATGCTTTTTTTCATACGTTCACTTATAGCACTGGTAAAACTAACGAAAGCGTTTACATCATTGATAGAATATGGGTACGTAATATAATAATATAATAATAATAATATAATAATAATAATAATAATAATAATAGGGAAATAAAATGCTCCAAAGACAACTACTGAACATCCTACCGAAGGACTTTGCGTAAACCTCTCATGAAGTTTCTCCTGCTCGTGGCAGGTATTCCTTTCCCTTCACCCGAGGGTTACCTTCCATTATAACTTTAGAGGAACGAAATTCAGTCCTGCGTTGGCGTTTCCTGTACTGCGGCCTCGCCTCGAGATTTCCGGCCGAACGGGCCTTTGGCAAAAGAAAACTTACTCGAAAGTTAGCGTTTCCTCTAGCAGAACTTATGCCTGGATGCTCACCTGAACGAGCCCTTGTTTAGCATTTCCTTTTCAACTTAAGCCTGGTTGCGCACCTGAACGTGGCTTTGTTTTGCGCTTCCTTTAGTTCAACTTAAGCCTGGATGGTCACCTGAACGAACCTTTGTTTAGCATTTCCTTTAGTTCAACTTATGTCTGGTTACGCACCTGAACGATCCCTGTTGACCTGGACTAATCCTGGAAGAGGATTAGTTCAGAATATAGTATCAGTCAGTTCCTGTGTTAGCTACCCATAACCCAAGAGCAAGGAGCAATGTTTATGAGCCTCCCTTGCTTGAGTGGAACCTATTTCGAGGACAATTTTCTGCTCAACGTGGGGTAGTATCGTCAGTGTACCTTAAGCAGTGCACTGTGGGTATTCCTTAACAATCTATGCAGCATCCCATCATCCCCTGTTTGTGAAACCCTTCTTATTCTTTGTACTGTACATCCGTCTTACTTTCTACCCTCTCCTAACAATTGGTTCAAAGTGCAACTGTTAGGTTTTCCTCCTGTTACGCCTTTAAAACCCTCTTAACGTTAATTTCCGTTTCAGCGCTGAATGACCTCATAAGTCCCTGCGTAAGGCCTTTGGCCTAAATTCTATATTCAATCTATATTCAATTCTATTCAAAAATTAACGGAGCTTCCTTCCCCACCGCCATCTTACCTTCCAATCTCTACAGGAAAGTTGAGCTACAGGAACCAATAAACAAAGGCTCGTTCAGGTGAGCATCCAAAGGGTTGGAAGAAGCTACGGTGGAGCAAATGTTCCAACTCTCATTCTTGCAGCGTGCCTTCGGCCCCCAGCTGCAACCCCTTTCGTTCCTTTTACTGTACCTCCCTTCATATGCTCTTTCCTCCATCTTACTTCCCACCCTCTCCTAACAATTGCTTCATAGTGCAACTGCGAGGCTTTCCACCTGTTACTCCTATCAACCCTTTTACTGTCACTTTCCATTTCAGCGCTGGTTGGCCTCATAGTGTCCCAGTGCTTGGCCTTTGCCCTAAATTCCATATTCAGTTTAAAAAAGTACTGTAAATGGAACTAAAATATCACGTAAAATAGAGAAAGATTAAATGGAATTATAAACGCGGTTTCTTTCACGCACGAAAAAAAAAATATTGACACTAAAATTTAAACAGCCGTGTAAATAAAGGAAGGACACAGAAAGAGGGGAAGCAGCAACAATGAAATTATAAGGAAGGGAAAAACGTCTTGGAACCTGGCAATAACGGGGCCAATTGACCGACGGAGAGAGAAAAGCCCCCGCCAGGAGGAGCATCATTCGAACCATATTGGCCACAAAATTATTTGTTCTTCGGAACTCAGTAGCAGTAGCTTTTCTGGTATATTTTTATTTTTGCGTTTTCAGCTTCATTATTATTGTATTTGTTAAATTTTATGTGTTTTATAGCTTTATATATCTGTCTTTTGTGTTTGCGAGGACGACGTAATTTGAATGCAGTTATATTATTGTTAATTTGTTTTTTTATATAGTTAAGATTTCTATCTTTCGTATTTGGTTGAGGTTAATTTTGAATGTATCCCTCATTTCATGTGATTTTGCCTCGTGACGTCTTTAAATCTTATGTTATAGAAGTAAGACAAGGTAAATGAAGATACATTGTATATATATATATATATATATATATATATATATATATATATATATATATATATAATATATATATATATATGTGTGTGTGTGTGTGTGTGTGTGTATGTGTGTATATATGGTGTGTGTGTTTGTGTGTGTGTGTGATGATTGTATATATATATAAATAAAAAATAAATAAAATATATATATATATATATATAATCTATATATATATATATATATATATATATACTGTGTGCGTAAAATTGTATGTATATAAACATATATGAATACATATATATGACGATTTTTACAAATTTATTTTATGCATGTTTACAGTACGTATACTAAATATATATATATATATATATATTATATATATATATATATATATATATATATATAAGTACATATATATAATATATAATAATCATAATAAAAGGAGCACATAATATAGACAGTAAGTACTATATTTCAGAGACAGCTGTGTCTCTCTTCGGGTAAATAATGAATGAAAATAGTCACAGAAAAGGCGGTATTTATACCAAGAGATCCATCCACAGGTAGCACGTTTTTCTAAGTCACCCCTTTTGATAATTCTTCTTTAATCTTTGGTTGAAGGAAGATTTTATCAATGATATCTAAATTCCAGACAGGTAATGAACATCTCAAAGGGCTTTTGGGATTCAGATATCATTG
>NC_087203.1:34739275-34754275 GCF_015104395.2 Macrobrachium nipponense | reverse complement strand
CACAAACATACACTCACAGACACAAACAAGAGCTTTCGTGATAGTTCTGTAAATTTCTTGTTTGTAAATTATACATATAATATATATATATATATATATATATATATATATATATATATATATATATATATATATATATATATATCACCTGTGTGTGTTTACATATACACCAATGTGGATTTCTTCACCATTATTGCTATTATTTTCATCCATGTGCCACGGTCGATTTCATTTCACAAAATGACCCCCACTAGGTAACAAAAGGTCACAAGGTGAAAGAGATTGAAAGGCGTCAAGCGCGCCTCTGTCGCGATGATTATTGGAGCCTGCAATCGCGTGTGCAATTACCCCTGAAATAATAATCTAAGACCGATATAATGAGCTTGAGTGCTCGTTGTGTCCCTCCAATTACCTCGGCTTTCTAGGAGTGAACCCGAGTCTCTCGCGGAAGCCGTTGAGGAATGGCTTGTATATTTAGTTGGTGTTTTGAAAGAGATGGTGTTTCCTTGCATCATATCCTGACCTGGAAAAATGGTGGTGGAGCTCCAGAATAAGCATTTATTTATTTATTTTTATTCGTGTAGAAATGTTCAAATTACATAGGGAATAAACATGTTCAAATATGTTTTCAGTCCAGAACTTGAAAATATTTCATTGGTTTATATATTTTTTCATTCTTTCTCATCTCTAACAAAGAATTCCGAAACGCCTGTTAGTATTAGGATATGTGTTGCGTATGTGAATGTGTGTGTGTGTGTGTCAATGAATGTGTGGCTGTGTGAATAAATGGTTGTAAGTCGGCAGTGTTAGGCCCCGTCCACACGGTCGAGCTTTGGTCGACGAACTTTGTCCGATGTGACGTCAGAGGCTGAGAAACAGCGGGAAAAGTCAGAACTTTACCGCAGTTTCTCCGCTTCTGACGTCACATCGAACAAAGTTCGTCGAGCAAAGCTCGGCCGTGTGGACGGGGCCTTACACACACACACACACACACACACACTTACTAACAGGCGTTTGCAGGCAATTCATACTCGTTCTTCACGGCACTGGCAGAATGCCATCCCGCTTAAGTGAAGTTCAAGTTATCGTCATACTCTTGAGAAATGACTAAGCCGAGAACCTTTGTAATTAAATTTCTGTTTGTTACCTTCATTCACTTAGTTTCTCTCTTTTTTTTCTTATTTCCAGACTTCGCCTGCTGACAGTCTTTCAGGATACGATCTCTCTAGGATAATCAGTTGCTTAAGGTAGGAACTTTTATGTTCAGTTGTCATTTATAATGTTGCTTTTAAAAATATATCGGCATGGTGCGTGTAATAGGCTTAAGGACATTATACACCCAAAGGCAGCCTGACTTCCAAACTACTGGGATATTTGACAGATGGACTGAAAATTGACTGATAGGAATGGACTTACAAACGTGAAAATTGTGAACAGTTTCAATTTGGGTAAATTGGTTTTACAAATAATCTTAGAAAGGAAACTTACTATAGTAGATTCACATCAACCTTGCGTTTGACGTCTAGTCCTGTCCCTTACGACGCTCCAGATTGGCTGTTGATAAGCCAATCGCAGGGCTGGAAACTCTCCTCTCTCTCGAGAGTTCACATAGGCAGGATGTATGTTCCATCTCTCCTGAGGGATACGTCTGTCAAAAGTATCCAACAGGAGAGGTGCAACATACATCCAGCCCATGTGAACTCTCTCGAGAGACTGAGAGTTTCCAGCCCTGCGATTGGCTTCTCAACAGCCAATCAGGAGCGTCGTAAGGGACGGGACTAGACGTCAAATGCACGGTTGATGTGAATCTACTATAACAGTGAATTTGAAAGCATTCGGATTCATAGCAGAAAGAGATTAAACGTGACCTAAATTTAAGAAGGATCATTGATAACAAATTGAATTTCAAGCAAATGTTCACGAAAATTGGCTTGAAGACGAACTGATATTGGAAATAGAGATTAGCTGGACTAGAAGGCAATGGACTTTTAACAAGGCTCAGGAGGAAAAGGACTTCTTTAAACATAATACAAAGTCTTCAGAACATTTACCCACTTGAAGACGAACTGATATTGGAAATAGAGATTAGCTGGACTAGAAGGCAATGGACTTTTAACAAGGCTTAGGAAGAAAAGGACTTCTTTAAACATAATATAAAGTCTTCAGAACATTTACCCACTTGAAGACGAACTGATATTAGAAATAGAGATTAGCTGGACTAGAAGGCAATGGACTTTTAACAAGGCTTAGTAGGAAAAGGACTTCTTTAAACATAATATAAAGTCTCCAGAACATTTACCCACTTGAAGACGAACTGATATTGGAAATAGCGATTAGCTGGACTAGAAGGCAATGGACTTTTAACAAGGCTCAGGAGGAAAAGGCTTTTTTAACATAATATAAAGTCTTCAGGACATTTTACCCACTTGAAAAGGACAACTGATGGAAATAGAGATTAGTGGATAGAAGGCAATGGAATACAAGGTCAGGGAAAAGGACTTCTTTAAACATAATATAAAGTCTTCAGAACATTTACCCACTTGAAGACGAACTGATATTGGAAATAGCGATTAGCTGGACTAGAAGGCAATGGACTTTTAACAAGGCTCAGGAGGAAAAGGACTTCTTTAAACATAATATAAAGTCTTCAGAACATTTACCCACTGAGACGAACTATATTGGAAATAGAGCTTAGCTGGACTAGAAGGCATGGACTTTACCCAAGGCTCAGAAGGAAAAGGCTTTTAAACTAATATAAAAGTCTCAGAACATTTACCCACTTGAAGACGAACTGATATTGGAAATAGAGATTAGCTGGACTAGAAGGCAATGGACTTTTAAAAACAAGGCTTAGAAGGAAAAAGGACATCTTTAAACATAAAGTCTTCAGAACATTTACCTAGTCCAGGATGTATGAATTTGTGCAGTACTCCATTTGTGAAAATTTCCGGGTGAAAGGGGGATGGAAACAGGGTCAGAGGGACTGTGATATTGGTGAAAATCGGTTGTGAAGTGCGCCTTAAAAGGCATACATAACTTGCTCGCACACCGTTAGTAGTTTTCCTCGACGGAGCAGTTCATTGATTTAGGGAATGCTACTAAATATTAACTGGCCTGTGTATAGTATTTGAAAGAAAGAAGGAAATAGGTGTTTGAATTAGGCAACGGAAAGAATGGATCTACGTAGTTTTAGACTATTAAGTCTAAACATTTTGAAATATGGGAAAATGTTGAATTATTAACTCCATCATTAGAAAACGAAAGAGGGTAGAAATTTCACATAAATTTCACATACCATTAATATTAAAGTTAAGTATGTTTTAACTAATGTAAAGAAAGAAGGAACATTTAATACACCTTGGAAATGGGAATGCTTTTGTTTTCCATTTTTCAATGACGGGACTGCATAAAAAAATCTTACAAAAATGACGGGAATATATTTAAAAACACAGCTAAGAATAGACTTTATTAACCTTTGCAAATGAGCGAACACATTTAGCTTGGTGAATGCATTTTATTGTTTCATTGAATAAATGAAATATATTTTGTAAAATGTTTTTGTAGCGGAAGTGCATTGTATGCATTTCAGCTCGTAGGAAAACAAAACATAAACATATTTTATCAGGGATACGGAGTTATATTTACTGTATATATATAAATACATATGTGTAACATATATATATATATATATATATATATATATATATAAATTTATATATATACATATATATATATATATATATATATATATAATATATATTATAATCATCTATATAACGTATATTTATACTATATATATATATATATATATATATATATATATATATATATATATATATGTAGAAGGCTTATAACCAGCAGGTGTCGATGTAGTGAGTGTACATAAATCAGTTCTGGATACCACATAAGAAGTGAATTCAAGTAAAAAAAGAGATGGTATCGTGTATCATTTTGTAATTATGGTTTATTATATATGTATATTTTGATAAACATCTATTCTTATATATAACCATATATTATTATATTAATATTTATATTATTATATATTTCTATATCTATTATATATTCATGTCTATATTTGTGTAATTCTATTAATACGCCTTGGAAACCAAGCGTAGCGAGAGTGTTAAAAACTCGTCCAAGAAGCCTTTCATTCGTCAATAAAACCAATAACTCGCACGACCAAAAAGAAAAAAAAAAAGAAAAAAAAAAAAAAAAAGAAGTCAACGAGAATGCTCCTCTCCTTCATTTCTTGAAGCCTTGCCAAGAATCAGGGAGCTCCGCCCGCGGTTGACCAATTCCAGCGGCCGAAATTAATCCCTGTGGCCCATTGAGATTAGAGGGAGGTCTCTCGCGGGGCCTATTACAAAGCCTACTACTAGTCTGGTCCTCGGTAGATTGATGACCTAATTCTCTCTACGTCATCTGCCATCTCCCTCGGCGTCCCATTTGTCGTTCACGAGTGTAATGGTATTAATATTTCACGGAGGGACGTAACTTTGAGGCCGATCCATATGCATGCCTCACTGCTGGTCTTGATTAGGTTTTAATCTGGTAGATTCCTGGGATTAAAGAGAGGTGATCAACAAGCTGGTAGATTATGTTATGAAAAACTGCCGAGCTGCCTTTAAACCACGTAAGTTGACGCATGGTATTGTAATAGAAGTTTAAGACTTGATGTTGTCAAGGATTAGGAAGTATCTTAAAGGCTTAGTCCAAACTATCGGCTCGGTTATTCTCTGTCTTAAGCCTGTTAATGTGATTATGTATCAGAACGTACAAAATATGCTGTTATTATACAAACAGCACAGTCCTCATTGAAAAACTATTAGTTTTCAAAACTTCACATCGTGATTATATTTGTTTTTAATTATCTCTACTTGTTCTCAAGAACAATAACTTATCTTTCGTCTGTTTTACCGAGAAATTGGGATAATACTCCATCTGGGGTTCTTGGATTGCGCATAACTATACTCTGTTTTTTTCTATCTGTCCATCCGCCAGTGGTGTTTGCGCATGGTAACACTGCGTCCCGGGCTTTAATTAAATAATATCCTATTTCGAATATTAACGGTGTAATTCGCATACAGTAAATTATTAAAACACTTTTCATTTGTAAATGTACACCCAGATATCCTTTTATTTACCTAAAACTTACACATAGTGTAACTATTTAAAGCCCGGGACGCAGTGTTACCATGCGAAAACACCACAGGCGGATGGACAGATGGAAAAAAACAGAGTATATACTTTCCTCCCTCTTCTAACAATTGTCACAGTCGCAGGCCTGAAAGACCTCATAGGTCCCCGCACTTTGCCTTTGGCTTAAATTCCATATTCTGTTCTATTCTCTGTTCTTGCATTGCAATCAGGTTGTTCATTGATAACGTTGTTTATGCAATGTATCTTCACATAGTACCCGGAGAAGATTTGACTGGGTCACCTTTAAGCTATTGAAAATATAATTTTCCCTTACTCGGGGAGTAAGCCTACAGATTACTTTGTTGTTGTTGCGTTTGTTGGGGGTGGGGGGGGGGGGGGGGCGAGGTTAGGAAAGTCCTATTGGAGAACGTAACAAAGTCTGAAAAATGTGTTTCACGTTGAGTTAAAGATGCAGGAATTTTAGGACAGGATATTTGTAATTTATTTAGAATGAAAATGTAACAAATAAATAATGTGCATGCTAAACAGTACAGAAAAATTATTTTAATAAAATATAGCTTATTTTAATTTTTGTTGGTGAAACAAGGCTCTATTTGACCGCAGATTTTAACACGTTTTAATTTATTTGGTCTGCTCAATTTAGGCTATGTTTCTATTTTATTATTTTGTGTTTCCACTTATAACTGATACTATATGAATGTGTTTAATATGTGTTTAATTTGTGTCCTTTTTATTTGATCCTTGTTGTTAATATAAGTAGTACTAAGTATGAGGATTGATTACGAAGACACTTCCCGTGAATTTAGGAATATAATGTTCACAATTTATGTGTGAGGGGAAAATCTTCTACACGTACCGAATAAGCTGGAGGGCGCATCACGCCTTGTTTTTCCTAGGTTCTTAAGTAAGATTAATTCGGTACTCCGAAGCGTTGGTCGGAAAAGTAGAAACATTAAATGTCAAGGCCGTCCATTTGGGAGAAGTCGGTTTCATTCCGGTAAAAGCTTTGGAAGTCGCAAAAATATCGCCGAGTAATTATATTGAAGCTATGTTTTGGGGGTATAGTCACAGCGCTGACAAAGGCGAGCTTTCATTTTTCATATAGGTGAATTTTTTTTTTTTTCATTCTATGAAATTACGTTGCTGTTGACGTTTTGCGTATCTCCATTGTAATTGAAGTTTTCACTGCAGGTATCTAATTGGTTCGATTTAACGTTAAGCCGGTTTATGATATTATTAAATGTTACTTTTAAGAAATATTCGTAATAGTACATATGGTATTGATCCAAAAACACTTTTTTTGGTTTCGGTTTTAAAGTTTCGCATACCTAGAAGAATGTGCGTTTCGATGTGGCTTTCATTATAGCTAATTATCCAAGGTCTGGAAATTATTTTAAAAGGCATTAGCTAATTAGCCAAGTCTGGAAATTATGTTTAAAGGCATTAGCTAATTAGCCAAGATATGAAAATTATTTTAACAGTCATTAACTAACTTGCCAAGGTCTGGAAATTATTTTAAAAGACATTAGCTAATTAGCCAAGGTTGGAAATTATTTAAAAGGCATTAGCTAATTATCAGAGACCTGGAAATTATTTCAAACGGCATTAGCTAATTAGCCAAGGTCTTGAAATTATTTTAACAGACATTAACTAACTTGCTAAGGTCTGGGAATTATTTTTAAAGGTATTAGCTAATTAGCTAAGGTCTGGAAATTATTTTAACTGGCATTAGCTATTTTACCAAGTTTGGAAATCATTTAAAAGGCATTAGCTAATTAGCCAAGGTCTGAAAACTATTTTAAAAGGCATTAGCTAATTAACCAAGGTTGGAAATTGTTTAAAAGGCATTAGCTAATTAGCCAACGTATGGAAATTATTTGAAAAGGAATTTCAGTTTAAAGGTTCTTGGCAGGCACGTATTGAGGGCATCCGATATGTTTCCTTTGATAAAGAAGAATCTTAAAAACTGGAAAAAGAAGGAGAAATGGAAAACTTCCAAAATGTCGTCGCAAATCGATGTGGCACTCTCTTACGGTTCTGGCACTTCAAGGGCACTTAACAACTGGCATGAGCCAAGCAATTATGGATGCCCAAAGGCAAGTCTCATTCTGCGTCATGTGTAGCCTCTCTCTCTCTCTCTCTCTCTCTCTCTCTCTCTCTCTCGGTCTCTCTCTTCTCTCTCTCCATACATACTAACATTTCTATATATAATTATATATGTATATTATTTATGTATATATATATTATAATTATATAATATATATATATAATATATATATTTTATTTTATATATTATTATAATAATTTAACAAAATTCCATTTCTCAGGAAGACTCTTTGGATGAAAGGCAAAGGTTATATATATATTATAATACCACAACCAAACCAACCACCCACCCACACACACATATATATATATATATTATATATATATATATATATATATATATTTTATTATATAGATTATATATAATATATATATGTATATTATATATAGTATATATATATTATATATATATATATTATATATATATATATATATATATTATATATATATTTTATATAATACTTTAACATTCCAGTTCTCAGTAAGACTCTTTGGATGAATTGCATGTATATATATATATATATATAGATATATATATATATATATATAATATATATATATATATTATATATATATATATATATATATATATATATATATATATTATATATATATATATATATATATATTATATATATATATATATATATATATATATATATCTATATAAATATATATATATATCATTATATAAACTTTAACACTCCATTTCTCAAGAATTCTATTTGGAAGAAGCTCATTGCGTTATTCACCTCAGTCAGAGTAAGATCATTGTAATTCAATAAAAAAGAGTCTAGGACGTTCCTGCTCACTCGAGGATGTCTAACCATGGGTCTTATGTTTTTTAGGAGGACATATGTGTTGTGTTTTCGAGTGAAAATGCAGGCGCTCGCTGGTCTATTCCGTATTTATAATGTTACACAACCCACCTCTTGAAGTTTTCATGATACATGTTTTCTAATGCGCACCGATATTATACACTAGATTTTGAATATAAAATTCTCTCTCTCTCTCTCTCGTAAAAATGGTTTAAATAAACAAACTTAGGGAGACCTTCTCTGCGCTGAACAACGAAGGCCGCCGTCTGAATACACTGGTCATACTGTTGCTCCCCCCCTCGTTACGGAGAAACCCCGAGACCTTATTAATCAGCGGATGGTATGTAAACTCCTCTGCTTTTAAAAAGGGACACGCCTACTTGACCTCGGGGCAAACATAGGCGTGCACGGAAGGCTGAGTGATGGCAAAATACCCGACAGACCATCGGAGAGGGGGGGGGGGGGGGGGGGGGGGGGGAGGGGGGGGGGGGGATGTTTGAGAGCGTGGGTTGGTCGGCGTGGATCATGAAAAAGGAGAATTAAGGCGATTAAAAGTAAAAATAAGAAAGTATTCGACGAAGATTCCCAGACAGCGAGATAATTGTAACGGTAGTTAGCTGTGACAGTGATGGGGGGAAATAAATTGAGCGTATGATGGAAAATCGAAAGAAAAAACTTTTGTAAAACAACGGCTTAAGGTAGAAGATCCTAACGCGATTAGATCAGTAGGATGGTCTGTAGAAATTGGAAGAAAAGGAGTTGAGATAATAAAAAAGCTGAAATTTTGGTGTAAGTAGGATGAAGGAGAATTAAACTCATAAGAAACTAGAAAATATAGCAGGTCGCCGGCAGTAATGGAGAAAAATAAATTCCGAGAATGGAAAATAGCAGAAAAGTTCTCAGAGACTCCAGATGACTTACAGTAACTGGTTGAAGGTGATAAAAAGTAAAACTTCAGAGAAATGAAAAACGCCCAAATACGCCCAGGAAAGCGAGGCACAAGAGAGTGAGGCTAAAAGAGTTAGCAAAAAGTTAGGCAGAAATGTGTCAAAGTAGTTGTTCTTTCTTGAGTTTGCGTTCTTGCGCACGCGCGTACCCTCATTACACAAACTTTAATCTGGCTAAAAGGTGCAAGGGCATGGGCAGGCCAAACCGTCATTGTAAAATGTTCGCTGGATGGACTTTTATATGGCTTGCACACTGCGTTTTCTCCAAGATACTCTATATTAAATCTTCTAAGTTAAGTATATATTCATTTAACCAGACCACTGAGCTAATTAACACCTCTCCTAGGGCTGCCCCAAAGGATTAGATTTTTATTTGCGGGGCTAGGAACCAGTTGGTTAACGTAGCAACGGGACCTGCAGCTTATTGTGGGATCCGAACCACATTATATCGAGAAATGAATTTCTAATTACCAGAGGTTTATAGGCGAGTACACAACCCACTCGTCCAATGAGGAACCACTAAGTCTTCTAAGCCAAGTTTTCCCGTACAGAAGGAACAATCACCACTGCTTACGGTGAAGGCACAACTTAGCGTGCACAGCAAGATCGAATGGTCTTTACTGTCCCTCTTCCAAAACAATGATCACCACACCGGAGGCCTCCGTAATCATGCGTCCTTTTACATTTGTTTGTATCGTAAATTGTTTTATTTGTGATACGTAAAGATTAGGGTGACAGCATGGTTATTTTCACTGTGGTTTGTCTAACCACAAAGACATTAAAACCTTTTACCCACTAAAGGGTGTTTTCCATTTGAACCCTGGCTGCATCCACGTTTTAAAACCTTCAGTTACCCGAAATTCTCACTTCCTTTCTTGAGTCTTGCTGTTCAACCTCTCTAATTGTTTGCGCAGCTGTGGGGGTTTCTCACAGTTTGACATTCAGATCCGAGGCTTTAGTTCCTTTTCTCTCTCTCTCTCTCTCTCTCTCTCTCTCTCTGTTCTTTTTCTTTTTGTCTCTCTCTCTCTCTCTCTCTTCTCTCTCTCTCTCTATTTTTTATTTTTTATTGTATTATAATATATATATATATACTATATATATATATATAATA
Source organism: Macrobrachium nipponense (assembly GCF_015104395.2). Lineage (NCBI taxonomy): Eukaryota > Metazoa > Arthropoda > Malacostraca > Decapoda > Palaemonidae > Macrobrachium > Macrobrachium nipponense. Next base: position 34,744,130 of record NC_087203.1, on the reverse strand, counting down.
TAATATTATATATAATATATATATATTATACAACGTATTTTGCTGTCCAGCTACTCCATCTTTTGACTGTTAAGCACTGAATGGCTGAATTTTTAAAACTATATTATGATTATGATTTACGAGTCCTATTTTCATAAATGTTACCATTAAATGTTAGTAGGATTTCGTATTCATTGTGGTTTGCTGAACCACAGAGTCATTAAAATGAGTAACAGTGTTTATTTTTCTAGAATTTAGAATTTTTTGTAGTATTCATTAAAAATTCTGCAAATAGAAATGTTACTACGAAAAGCTGTGAAAATTATTCGTGTTTTAATCTAGAATTAAGGATCTCATAAAAGGAACTTACCTCCAGAATCATAACAATTTTGAAGTTTGTAATTTAAAAAAGAAAAATTCTTTAACTTTTTTTTTTTTTTTTCTCTTAAGCAGCTTATGCCTTTGAGGTGCATCCTGATCCCAACAAGTGTGTCGGTAACCGTTGTATGATACTTCATGATCAAGCGCTTTACTTTGCATCTCACTTCCTTTGAGCAAAGTATTATTACCTCTTATACTTCAGCCTCGATGTCTAAAGTTTTACCTCTGTCAGGTGTCGCTCTTAACTTAATCCCAACTTTAGGTAACTTTTTAAGCGTATGATAATTCAAGTATGCCACCTGTCATTCATACTCACTGTATCTATGATTTTACTCTGTTTCTTTTCTCCTGTTACATTCAAAGGCTTTTTAATGTCTTATGAAATTCAGTGTTTAATGGGAAATTGTAAGCAAACGTATGAACATTGAAAAGAAATAAAACAAACAAACAAATAAACGTGGATTAACAAAGGCCCCCTGATGCTCCATCCCTCGGAAAATTCCTATATGTTAAACTTTGGCGAACCAAATTGGAAGTTATTCAGATTTCCATACGACCTTTAGACCCACATTCTAATGGGGTTGACCGCTGGGATTTCTCTCTCTCTCTCTCTCTCTCTCTCTCTCTCTCTCTCTCTAAGCTTCTTCCACTCCGGCGCGTCCCCCCGAACATCGATTACGTATCCCTTGTAACCTCATCTCAACTTCGCGAAGACTCTGGATTCATTTTTCTTGTGGTGGGCCATTTGTTTTTCACACTCAGGTGGCCACTCCCGACAGAAACCTCCTCCTCCTCCTCTTAAAAAAGTTCTGGACTTGAGACCGGTGTGGCGCGAAGTTTTAGTTTTTGCAGTATATTATAAAACATTTTCTCAGTTCGCTATTTACAGGAGAGAGGGAGATGGATATCGCATCCTTTAGTGTTAGGATTCCCTCATAACCAACCCCCTTTTCTTTTCCTCTCCATTTTTCCTTTTATTCGATGGTCATTCAAAACCTGGTGATAAATGAGGACATCTCCGTAGGGGGTTAGTGCCGTCAGTGCACCACACGCGGTGCACTGTAGGCATTACTTTAAGTGCTTTGCGGCGTGCCTTCGGCCCCTACCTGCAACCACTTTCGTTCATTTTACTGTACCTCCTTTCATGTTCTCGTTCTTCATCTTACTCTCCACCCTCTCCTAAGAGTACTTGGTTCATAGTGCAACTGCGAGGTTTTCCTCCATTGACACCTCTCAATTTCCATTTCAGCACTGAATAACCTTATAGGTCCCATTGCTTGGCCTTTGGCCTAAATTCTATATTCAATTCAACTCAACTCAACCCAACCTGGTGATATATGAGGACATCTCTTTAGGGGGTTAGTGCCGTCAGTGCACCTCACGCTGTGCAATGTAGGCATGACTTTAGGTGCTTTGCAGCGTCCCTTCGGCCCCTAGCTGCAACCCCTTTTTTTCCTTTGACTGTACCTCCGTTCATTTTCTCTTTCTTCCATCTTATTTTCTAGCCTCTCCTTATAGTTGTTCCACTGCGCAACTGCGAGGTTTTCCTCCTGTTACACCTTTCGAACCTTTTTTCTGTTTCCTTTTCAGCGTTAAATGACCTCATAGGTTCCAGTGCTTGGCCTTTGGCTTATACTCCTTATATGAGACATTGCAGTGTCGTTTTTTTTTATCCTTACGAATAAGAAATACGTTAGAGAAATAATTACGACAACTGGCGCTTTTATCCATCGTTGTTAATTATTGATAAGATGTTTCGATGATGGATATTGGATTAAGAAGAGAGACAATAAAAACCATTCTATCCCGCTGCAGTGATCAAGATGTCCGCAAACCATAGGAAAATATTATTTATATTTTTTATTAAAAAATCAGACATCAGTCAACCGCTCCCCATATCTTCTTATGTTACCTTATTCCCCATATCGTATTTGTACTCAGTTCGGCAGCAGTATCTTCTCATCATATGCTCAGAATGGATTTCACTCTCTCATCTGATTTTACTCTCATTTCAATAACCCTTTCACTCTCTCATCTGATTTTACTCTCATTTCAATAACCTTCACTCTTCCAAGAGGCGTTTCTGTCACTTCTTCAGTGGTTAATCTCTATCTTACCTTGTTCTCGTTCCGTGAATCTAGCCCTTACTTTTTTTTTTTTACTCCAGTGTCTTTTTGGCTCTAGCTGCAACCTCTTTCATTCCATTTAGTATACCCCTGTTCATATTCTCTTTCTTTCATCCTCTTAACAATTGGTTCATAGTGCAACGGAAAGGTTTTCCTCCTGTTGCACATTTGAAATATTTTTGAGTGTCAGTTTCCGTTTCAGCGCTGCATGACCTTACTTCTTAGGTTCCCAGCCCTTAGCCCTTGTTCCTAAATTCTATATTCTGTTCTTTTCTAGAGTCGGCCTTTGAAAAGAATATTCTGTAAAATAATCAGGTCATAAATTTCGCTTTTTTTTATTCTCGCGAAACGAATGTGTCTCATTTATTTAATTTTTTTTTTTGAATAATAAACCAGATCCCTGTAGGGAGTTAGTGCCATCAGTGCACATCATGCGGCGCACTGTAGGCGTTACTTAAGGGTCTTTGCAGCGTGCCTTCAACCCCTATCTGCAACCCCTTTCGTTGATTTTACTGTCCCTCCTTTCATATTCCCTTGCTTCCATCTCATTTTCCAGCCTCTCCTAACAGTTGATTCATAGCGGAACCCGGAGATTATCCTCCAGTTACACCTTTCAAACCTTTTACTGTCAATTTCCGTTTCAGCTTTGAATGACCTCATAGGTCGCAGTGGTTGGCCTTTGGCCTAAGTTCTATAGTCAATTGAATAAGATAGATATTTTACATTTAGTCTTTTTTTTTTCTAGGGTCTGATATGAATGGCTGTCATTCGTTTCGCAAAATGTCTTGCATTTCACCCAAAGCTTTTTTAAAGAAGAGAATAATTGGCTCTCATTGAATCGGGCTATTTTTCAAATAATGTGAATGACTGTCGTCTTTTATTTCATTGTTTTCTAGATGACAGAAATCAATGCCAATTCGCCGTTTTTCCAAATGATATTGATAAATGTATTTCATTTCAATCTTTTTCCAAATGAAATGAAGGAATATCTTTTATTATTTTTACATATGAAAGAAATGACTGTCATTCATTTCATCCTTCTTCCAGATGAAAGTAATAACTGTCTTTCATTTCGTTCTTTTTCCGTATAAAATTATTGGCCTTCTTTCATGCCATCCCCTTTTCACATTTGAAATAAGTGAATGAATGTCTTTTCATTTTACTTTTTAAATGAAGTAAATAACCACAACTTCATTTCTTTTTTCCAAATGAATTTGATAAATGTCTTTCATTTCATACTTTTTTCAAATTAAATTAACGATGGCGTTCCATTTCACGTTTTTTTAACGAAATAAACGAGGCTTTCATTGCATCCAGTTTTCCAAATGAATAAATAGTTGTCTTGCATTCCGTCCCTTTTGTCTACACGAAATGAATAACTATCATCCTTCATGTTATCCAATATCTCAAGGGAAATGGAAGTCTGTTATTCGTTTCGTGTTCTTTTTCAGAAGAAGCGAAAGACTGCCTCGTTGCGTCTCTGTTTTTCCATCCCTGCCGAGGAAAAAATTTGGGGAGGAAGAGACTGACTGGGCCAGAGAGCCGGCGGGGAAGGAAGACCATTTTCACTAAGAAGATTAAAAACGATAGTCTATTAGGAGTCCATGGTAAAGTCATAGTAGTTTTTCGCTTGGCCGAGTTCGGTCTTTTCTCTGGAAATCTACGGAACTCAAAAAAAAAGTCGTCGTCGTTATGAGTTGAAGGAGAGTTTAAATTGTCCAAAGAGGATACCTTACAGCCGAAATAGACAAATCAATATAAAATCACCAAAGGCTGTCAAGTTCGGTATGTCGTTATGCATTTGGTAAAGTTATTTGCAAAATTAAAAGATAAAACTACTTGGATGGCTTCAGGCGCATTCATCACCTTTCCAGAGGATTGTTGTTGCGTGCATCTGCTGCGTCCGAGTTCCTAGGGCTAGCAACTGCATCCATACAAATTTGTTTAGAGACCAGAAGGCTATTCCTTTCCGGCACACGTTTTCTTTAGATATAACCGAGTACCTGTCCTTGAAAAAAGCGGGACGCCAGATCTCAGAAACTAACCTTAGAATTTTCTAGAAAATAATCTCTTTATGTTTCCCCCACACAAATTACCGTGGAGTTGTCATTCAACTTAACCTGACCAAACCTAACCTAACGTAGGGGTATGGCCAAAAAACTGGGGCTGGTACATTACTAGCATACATCTCAGGAATTTTCTTCTGGCATTGCCACCTCTAAACAACAAAATGTGCATGTTTACGTAAATTGATATATTTATTTGTGATGTGGACACATGCCAAACAAGCCTGAAAACACAAAATTTGAATGGCCGTAAAAATAATAATAAAAAAAAAAAACCGTACACGTGGAAGTATTCGCAGTCAG
>NC_087203.1:34729275-34731775 GCF_015104395.2 Macrobrachium nipponense | reverse complement strand
TAATAAGGGCCCCAAATAAATTTACCCACCACGCTAACCTATTACTAAATAGAAAGGAAAGAAGTGGAAGGACATACAAAAAGAAACAATAATCCTACCTAAGACATAACAATCTAAACCTTAATATACTATCAAATACACACTTTAGAAGACCATATAATTACACACTCTAAGGTGTAGCTAAAAATACAAACAGATTGGTCCTATGACACAGACCAGTACTAATACCGACGAGTCCATGTATCGTTAAAAAAATGCAGTCACAAAACGTCACTCCCATCAGAAGAACTGCACTTCAAAACCGTTGGTGGATATTCACACTTTAGTTTACGGCTCGCCAAAGATACAGGGGATGTTCCTCTTACCTGAGAGAAGACTCCCTACTTGCTCTAACAAGGCCACTCTGGTGCTGATACAGTGGATGCATCCATAAAAGACGAAAAAGGCTCTCTAGCCCAGATCCACACACAACTGCCAACGCCAAGATTAAGCCAGTAGGCCACTTAAATCATAGTTGCACGTCGTACTCCCACATGTAGCTTCACATGCATAACTGCCTTTCACATTAAGAAGCAGCTCAGTGACAGCAGATGTTCTTAGAGAACAAGCGAGAAATCTTCACAATAGGACGATATGTAGCTATATATAATCCACAACAGCAGACAGATCAGCAGCTCCAGAGTCTTCAACGGCCTTGAACTAGACTCTCGAGAATACTTTGGGAGAGTCACAAGTCACCTCTCCTTACCATACTCCCAGTCACCACAAAGAAAAATAAACAGAGTTACAAATTTGGCAAGGAAGCAAGAACACTGAGGAAGGCCACACTTCAGACTGCACTCAATAGATGGCGCCACAAAAACAACCTTTTTTTTCAACCAAAGGAAATTAACTACATTTAACCAAAATGTATAGCTAACGTAAAACAAACAGCAAAATACCTAACTTAACTTAGTTTTACAAAATTGCAAACAATAGAAAAATAAAAGCCATCAGTGCGAAAAGGCAAAACAATGAGATTTTACTTTAAAATTACGTTACGGCCTGACAATATATATATTATATATATATATATATATATATATATATATCTATATATATATATATATATGTATATAGTATGTCTATATATATATATATATATTATATATAATATAATTAATTATAAATAAATAATATATATATGCACCAGCTATTTCGATAGTAAGCTGGTTTTCTATGATGGGATCAGGGGTTGCCAGTAGATAAGAGAAACAAGTCACTGTCACACTAAAACTGTCAAATGTTTTGCTTAGTTTCTGCTTTTTTCCTTTACTATTACAATCATTACAGTATTTTCCGCGAGTATCAGCCATTCCAGCCTTTATTAGGGGTTATTTTCGTCTCCAACAAAAATTTCTACTCGCAAACATTTGCTGTGTTTTTCTGGATTCTCTTGTAACTTCATCCATAAATATATTGAAGAAACATGCTGTACACATTACAAAAACATGGCGACACAATGCAACATCAGACCAGTCACTCTGTCATCAGCGTATTCAGACACAGTACACTTATAATAAAAACTCTTAGTCCCTCTACAACTTACACATTCAAATTTCATCAACAGATTCCGTCACGGTATTTTCCAAGATCCACTTATGCCACATCCCCATCAAAACTCTTGTAACTTTCGCAAGAGAGCCTTGATTGACAAATCCTTGTCAGGATCAAAACTACTCCTATCACTGGTTTCAGTGCACCTCGCGTGGTGAACTGTAGACATTACTTAGCGATCTTAACGGTGTTCCTTCGGTCACTAGCTGCAACCCCTTTCATTGCATTTACTTACTGTACGTCTCTTTCTCCCATCTTGCAATCCACACTCGCCAAACAATTGTTTCACAGTGCAACTGCAAAGTTTTCCCTCTGTTACACCTTTCTACCCTTTCTACTCTTAGTTTCCCTTTCAGCGGTGAATGACCTCCAAAGGCCTAAATTCTATATTCCGTTCCATTCCTTTTGTCATTTTTCGTACATTTCTAATTGACCATATATCTTCCTTGGTAGGCTATGTAGTTAGATGACCCCATAATCTCTACAATAGCTCGTATCATCTTTACCTGTAAGAGACTGACCAGTTATTCCTGTCGTCCGTGCCTTTGGAACTTTTCCTTATCCAAACGTACCTTACAAACTCTGGTCAGTCTCCCAGTCAAACTATCACCACCATGTTGCAACATCTCAATTATATTACTATCGACTCCTGGTGTCTATTGATTCTCCAGACACTTAATTTCTCTCTTTGCATCCTGAGCAGTAACTTCCACAAGAATTCTGAAACCTACACCAACCCTTTCCAGTCTTCTAGTACCAATCATCTGTTCCTCTCTTTTGTCTTTGCATTCAACAGAGCTTTAAAGTGTCATTATTGGTCCTTCTTCCTACCATTTTATAGCCACATACGTTCACCTCATCCCTAGGACACTCTCATAAAATTTAACAAACAAGATCTACTTCG
>NC_087203.1:34701775-34726775 GCF_015104395.2 Macrobrachium nipponense | reverse complement strand
AGAGAGAGAATCAGATACGGGAGCTCAGACGTCGAAGCCATCAAGCATTTTCAGGATCTGAAATGTGGAAGAGATCTTGACGTATTGCATATCCTTTTTCGAAGACACAGTCCATTCATGGAAGAGCAAAGCCATGAAAAGGTAGTTTGCTCTTTAGACGTCACATGTTAGGACTTCTTTATACCTTTTAATTGGCCTTCAGCGTTAAGGAGATGATACGATTTAAAGATCCCGATTTCTGCCTTTTAAGAGATATTTAGAATTTGAGTTCTATGTTGCAGAAGATTTTCAGCGTTCAGACTGCATTATATATATATATATATATATCTATATATATATATTCTATATAATATAATGATAATTATATATTCTGTATATTTCATTATTATATATAATATATATATGTGTGTGTGTGTATATATAATTATGTTGTTGGTGTATATATATATATATATATATCTATAATAGTATATATATATATATATATATATATATATATATATATTATATATTGCTACTTTCGAAATGCATATTTCCCCTCTTTTAAATGTTATGTAGGATTGTGTAACATTTTTTCAGATTCCTAGATAGTTTAGAGATAGGAAGTTTTAAATGTGTGTTCAGATTTCGCATTACATATTGTAAAAGTATATATATTATAACGTAGAATGTAAAAAGAGAGAGGGTCTGCAAGATCCGTTTGCTTTCCTAAATCTGTCAACGCGTTTTGATAAGCGTGCTCAAATCTTCATTTGTGTTTTGGGGAATCTGTCATCGTACGTGATAAGACTTCTCCTTCGTGTCGATCGAGTAGAGTACGTGTCTTTTTTTTTTTTTTTTTTTTTTTTTTAGTAGACTAGACTCATACGTGTATGTCTTTGCCGAGTCCCACGTGAGGATTGCACATTTTTTATGTGAAGTTGCGTCAGATTTCCGAAGATTCTAGAAGAATTTTTGTCTCAATACGTTTTTTTAGTCATCTCCTCAGTCCAGTTTTCGCAAGGGAAGAGATTTCATTATATCTTAGAACCTCGATGCATTAACATCTCACTCTCGCTCTCTCTCTCTCTCTCTCTCTCACTCTATCTCTATCTCCCGCGACATCCTTGAGATTATATTAACGTAACGTAAATTGGTCACTCGTAACATTTTAGAATTTCAGAGTTGATATTTCTTAATGTTTATTTAGTATTAAATAGTGTTTTTGTGGAATCTGAACAAACATCATTTCGTAACGGCGCCTGGTTTTTGTGAAAGTGTGAATCAAGCCTGCAGCAAAGAAAGAAAGAAATTGGTATACCAAGGTAAAGTGTGTTATATTTTTATTAGTTGCAACTAATAACTAATAACTAATAACTAATAGCTAATAATTGTTAGGAACAGTGATTAACTAATAACTAATATTTAATGGCTATGATGGTTTGGTTAACTAATAACTAATAATTGTTAGGAACAGTGATTAACTAATAACTAATAACTAAAAGTTATGATGGTTTGGTTAACTAATAACTAAATACAGGTGGTTTTGAAGGTTTGGTAAAAACTGATGGTTACAATGTTTTGAGAGAAAAAGATTTACACTTATACGCATTGAATATTTTTGTGTTTTGTGTTTGTTCAATTGTTTGTGCACTTGTTCATTTTCTTGTTGAAGTGTGCCTTTTTATTTTATATTTTCATTTGCATTCACAATTTAATTGACTTTGTTATTTTCATTGCTTAATCATTGCACATTTAATTAAATTTAACACTTGTGAATTAATTTGCATTTACTTAGAATTCTTTTCAATTTTTATCGTTGTTTAGCACTTGTGAATTAATTTCAAATTTTCAATTATTGCCTAACACTTGAATTTTGATTGAATTAATTTTCTTGAATTTTGTGATAAGTTAATTTTGATTTAATTTTACTTAATTTGATTCAAGAATTAATTAAACTTTACTTTGTTTTCAAGTAACAGTAATTTTCCCTGATATTGTGAATTTCACTTATAAATTTTGAATTTAATAAAAAAAATTTGTATTTAAAGTTTTTATAGGAGTTTTTATTTTTATAGCAGTATATTTGCATTTGATTATATTTATGTTAGGTAGAAACATAGAGTGGTAATTGATTTGCTTTCCTTCAATTTACTTGAAGTGACTTAGAACCAGGAAAGTACTTAGACTTCTGAAATCAGGGAAATACTTAGACTTTTAAAGTTGTTGATGGAGTGATGCCTTTTGATTAATTTAATTACTTACAAGATTACCTCACGCCTGTTTTGGTGAACTTAGTCTGATTTTCTGCAATACTGTTGCCTTTAGAGTATTCAGTCGTTTAGTACGTGTTATGAGGGTTCAGGTGTCTGGTTTTTTCGTGAGGTAATAATTGATGAATGGTAACCAGATACTTGACACTTCGTAACAATATATATATATATATATATAAATATATATATATATATATATATATATATATATATATATATATATATATATATATATATGTGTGTGTGTGTGTGTGTGTGTGTGTGTGTCTGTGTGTGTGTGTGTGTGTAATCCTTTCAGTGGTCGTTTTGAAGATTTGTCTCGATTCGCTTGGTCAAAGAAACGAGATTTGATCTTCAATATCCGGTAAATAGATGAGCCATAAGCTCCATTTGCCAAAAGAAGATATTAAAAGAATTGCCATCTTTTGAAAACTAAGAGCAGTAAAAGGCATGTTTTTCCTTTTTATCTTGCGTCGAACTTCCTTAACTTCCTTTTCATATTAGTTGTTACTATTTTCAGTAGCACTGTCATTTGTATAAAACGAAACCGAAATCGCAATATTCGGCTAATTTTATGCGTTTTTTGCTCATGTAGTGGAAAAGTACAGTTGACGATGCGTATAACCAACAATTTTATCTAAAATAGAACAAATGAACACAGCGCCTCAGTGGTGTGGTCGGTATGGTTTTGGCTTGTCACCTCGGTGGCCGGGAGTTCGAGTCTTGGGCATTCCATTGAGGAGTGAGAGATGTGTATTTCTGGTGATAGAAGTTCACTGGACTCTTGACGTGGTTCGGAAGTCACGTAAAGCCGTTGGTCCCGTTGCTGAATAACCACTGGTTCCATGCAAATTTAAAACACCTTACAAACAAATGAGCACAGAAATAATCACATGCACATTTTGCGATTCCACATACAGCCTGTATTTTGGATTATCCAGTCTGTGTTTTGAATACAGACTTAGTCTGTGTTTTGAATACAGACTTAGTCTGTGTTTTGAATACAGACTTATCTATCGTTGGTCCACGTTCAACTTCAAGGATGCTGAAAAGAGCGTGTATGGAAAATATCTCATACACTATGAACAGGTAATTAATGAGAACGCAAACACAAGTGAATGCGAAACAGTTATTTTCTTCATATTTATGTTAGCTATTTCAGTACTTTTTTGGCCAATAGCGACAGTATTATTTCGTAACTTTTTTTTTTATTGGACAATGTTTACGAACTGTGAGAACACCTGGAAGCTGCAGTATCTTCGAATTCCAGTTTGAATTATTGGAATAAACTCTTAGCTAAGATTATCCTCTTAGTCAGTAAAGTAGAATTAAAGAAAACCTCTTGTAATTGGAAAAATTTTGGTTACAAAATTTTTTGAAGATTAATTAATAGCTTATGGAAGAATGTAATTGGAAGAATTTTGGTTACAAAAAGATGTTGAAGATTAATTAATAACTTATGGAAGAATACTCATTGGGCAACAGGGCAATCTATCAAAATTGTTCATTTGACAAAAATGAACATTCTTCACACATGTATTCTTCTCATAAGACATTTACATCGTAATCATACATCATTCCTTATTTCCGGAGGTGGGTAGTGCTGTCATTGCACCTCACGCGGTGACCTGTAGGCATTACTTAAGGTTCTTTGCAGCGTCCCTTCGGCCCCTAGCTACAACCCCCTTTCATTCCTTTTACTGTACCTCCGTTCATATTCTCTTAAATTTTACTTTCCTCCCTCTCCTAACAATTGGTTCATAGCGCAACTGCGATGTTTTCTCCCTGTTACACCTTTTCAAACATTTTACTGTCAATTTCAGTTTACAGCTCTGAATGACCTCTGAGGTCCCAGCGCTTGGTTTTAAGCTTAAATTCTATATTCTCTTCTGTTCTGCATCAATCTTTTAAAAGGACGATTATGTTATTCCATTAATTTTGTGAGAATTCTCATGAAATATTAGAGTAACTGGACTAGAATGTCTGTGACTCGGTTATTTTTTTCAAGAAATGCTAAGTAACTTATAAAGTGGACGACTAAATGGCTACTTAAATAGGTAATGATCCAATTTCAGTATTGACTAGGTCAGTGGTTCTCACGAGGGTTGGAAGTTCAGTGTTGCGGGGCAAGGCGAGGCGTGGGGGCGGTTGGGGATTGTGACCTCATATTGGCAGGCTCAAACTGGCGCTAGGACCACGTACTGCGTTCTGTTTGGTCCTAGAGCCAGTTTGAGCCTGCCAATCTGTGGTCACAATTCCCTCCCCCACCCCCTCTCTCCCCCACAAGGAACTCTGACATTTCCCCCTTGTGAGAACCACTGACCTACCGCAGGTCTTTAAAGATTGGAGATCAAATCAAATTGAACTCCTATTCCCATTCACTGAGTCGGCGAGTTGATTGCCTAATGTGACATTCATTTGGTTAGGAAATAGCAAATGGAATATTTTCATTAGTTGTCATAACCGTCATATGCCTCATGATGAATTATGTTTTCCCTGGAACATATTTTTATGTTAACTGTACACATATATAGTTTGCATCTGTTGAAAAGTTTATATGCCGAGTGATGGTGTCCTCTTTCCTGGAACCTGATTCCTGTCTGGAATGACGTTTGTAGCTTATGCTTCGGTGTGAAAATAATTTTTTCGGGTCGGGAATTTTTTTTTTTTTTTTTTTTTTTTTACTTCAAAGCTGTCATACGTAATGCCATTTTTGGATTTTCTTGATGCTTTTCAATCGCATTTGAATGTGACTCCTTGGAGGCTGCCTAATGTATTCAGCTTTTGGAATTCAAAAGGACCAATTGTTACTTCCAGTGTCTTAACTTAGGCTCGAAGATGGAGTTGTAAGTTTTTTTAACATGATTTGGAAACGTTACTTACAACAAAAACATTTTTGACCCCAGTTCATGTCAGAGATGGATAATAGTATATGTTTTTATTCTGTGATTATTAGTTCTTCCAGTTTGTTATAGAGTTAAACTTACAAATACAGTACAATAAGTATATATATATATATATATATATATATATATATATATATATATATATTTATATATATATTATATATATATATATATGTATGTATGTATGTATGTATATTTATATATACACATGTTTATGTGCCTGGGTGTACTGACCTATGAAATATATATGTATATATATATATATATATCTATATATATATATATTATATATATATATATATCATATATATAATATTATATAGACATCCTATGAAAAACAAAAAACCGTTGTTGTCAAGAGTCGCCAGGAATGCTAATGAATATATGCAACAAATTTTAGAAGGAACAGAAACAGTTGGTTCTGAGCTTCCCGGGAAAATCAAAGTCGACGCAATTCAAGTAAGCTCAGAACTAACAAAAAAAAAAAGTTTACAAAAATGATTGAAAGGAGAGAGAGAGAGAGAGAGAGAGAGAGAGAGAGAGAGAGAGAGAGCTCAAAGGGAATTGCAATTCTCTCCTGTGTCATTAAAATGGAATGAAAGGTGCCCTTTACCCAAGTCTCTCTCTCTCTCTCTCTCTCTCTCTCTCTCTCTCTCTCTCTCTCTCTCTCTCTCTCTCTCTCAGCAGCAGCAAGCAGCGTGGAAGAGTTCATAAAGAAGGTAGACAACACTGAATAAATTTTAAAACCTGCTTTTGGAGATAAGTGAGCAAATGATGTCTCCTCGGATGGACTGATATGTCTTTGAGACATCCTAATCCTCTTAACTGTAACTGCTTGTAACTCTCTCTCTCTCTCTCTCTCTCTCTCTCTCTCTCTCTCTCTCTCTCTGTGGCAGTATCAGTTGTATCTAGTAATTACTTGGTTCGTATTCGCTCTTCCATATGTCTCTTGTATTCCATTCACCCGAGCCCTTCCCTTCTCATCCACTTCGGGTTGATGATCATTCCTCTCGCTGTGGCTCGATGTCATCACATCCGGGCATCGTTTTTATCAGTGGTGTTTTCGATAACAATCATATGTCTCTCCTTCCCAGCCAATCGTCTGAAAAACAATTGCCCCTTATCCAATTATTCGCCTTTTATTTTTCTTCATCAATTTGCATCGGGTTCTTTCAGTTCAAAACCGCTCATTACAGCAGCTCCTTATGAGAGAACTCTTCGCATTCGTTCATTTTTCGGCAAATATTCGGTTCTCGAGGATCGTCATCGTGCCTTTTTGATGTGGAAATTATGTTCCTTTGGACGGTAGTAGCGATTTTAATTGGAAAATGATTGTTGAATGAGATAGAATGCTAATACTTATTGTTGTGTTAAAAATGAAAGGATGGGAGATGTAAGATTACGGCGCAGTTGCTGTCGAAATATCCTTACAGGTAAAGAGATGAAGTTGACTATATTATTATTAATATTATCTGGCTACCAGATTGACAGTTGAGTACGGAACCCACTCGTCCAGTGAGGAACTTGTTCATATGGAACAAACCCACAGAGACCATTGACTTGAAATTCAAGCTTCCAAAGAATATGGTGCTCATTAGGAAGTGAGAGAAGGTAAAGGGATATACAGAAAGACGAGGTGGTTAGATCATACGAAGAGACTGACTTGGGGCTCTTGCTTAGAAGTATTGAGAGGGATAAGGTAAGGGAAACGGAACTTAAGCTGTAATAAAATGGTGTAGAAGCACTATAAGTTTAAGAAGATTGTGCAGAAGCACTGTAAGTTGTAGTAAGATGGTACAGAAGCACTATAAGTTGTAATAAGATTGTGCAGAAGCACTATGAGTTGTAATAAGATTGTGCAGAAGTACTAAGTTGTGATAAGATAGTGCATAAGTATATAAGTTGTGATATGATGGTGCAGCAGTACTATAAGTAAGTTGGTGCAGAAGCACTGTAAGTTGCAATAAGATGGTACAGAAGCACTCTTTGGGTTGTAATAAGATCGTGGAGAAGTGCTATAAGTTTTAATAAGATGGTGCAGCAGCACTATAAGTTGTAGTAAAATGGTGCAGCAGCACTTTAAGTTGAAATAAGGTCGTGCAGAAGCACTATTAAGAGTTGTAATGGAAAGTTGTAATAAGATTGTGCGAAGCACTATAAAACTGTAAGAGATTGGTGCTAAGGAAACTCTAATAATTGTAATAAGATGGTGCGGAAGCACTATACATTGTAATAAGATGATGCAGAAGCGCTGCAAGTTATAATAAGATTGTGCAGAGGCCTTACGAGGCCTTATAAATTGTAATAAGATTGTGCAGAGGCCTTATAAATTGTAATAAGATTGTGCAGAGGCCTTATAAATTGTAATAAGATTGTGCAGAGGCCTTATAAATTGTAATAAGATTGTGCAGAGGCCTTTATAAATTGTAATAAAATTGTGCAGAGGCCTTATAAATTGTAATAAGATTGTGCAGAGGCCTTATAAATTGTAATAAGATTGTGCAGAGGCCTTATAAATTGTAATAAGATTGTGCAGAGGCCTTATAAATTGTAATAAGATGGTGCAGAGGCCTTATTATAAATTGCAATAAGATTGTGCAGAGGCATTATAAACTTGTAAGATGGTGCAGAGGCCATTAATTAAATTGTTAATTAGAATTGTTTCAGAGGCCTTCATAAATTGTAATAAGAGTGCTGCAGAGGCCTTATAAATTGTAAGAGTGCAGAGGCCTTATATATTGTATTATAAATTGTAAAGCTGAGGCACTGTAAGAAAATGCTGCAAATAATTTGTGGCAGTAACATTTCCCCGCATTTCTCTGAGGCCTCCTTTGAAGGATGTTGTTCATTGGTGCAAAACAACTACACCGGAAGAGCAACAGTCGGTGACTATTTTAGTAACCCTGAAGCCTTTGTAACTACCCCAAACTAATTAATTATAACTTCAAGCCTTTGATGCCTCCTTGACGGAGAGAAAATATAATTAAAAGTCTACGTTATTTTATACCCGGGTTTCAACACTATATCCAGACTATCGCTACGTGCCGACGATACCCTTCCAGCCAAATGGTAAATATAAGAAAGGGATTATATATATCTATATATATATATATATACACACACACACACATATATATATATATATATATATATATATATATATATATATATACATATACATATACATACATATACATATCATATAGACACACACACACATATTGTAAGGTAATTTGAATCAGTTCGGTTTAGCACAGCAGCGAGTGAGGTTCTGGCAGCTTTAGCAGCGTGGAGCATTTACTTGAGTAGCAGGTATTGGTTACCAGTTGGCTTCAACGGTTGGAAGGATGGTTGATGGCTTAACCATCATAGTCATCTGTGGACTTTCCTGTGTTGCTGTTTCAACGTTTCTCCCGTGATTCATCTGTCTTGGTGGCTGAGTTCCAGTTAACAGTTGATGGCTGCTGTTACGATGTCTTCACGGAGTTTGTCTGAGTCGATTCATCCTTTTTGACAGCGGAGACAGTTGTGTTATCTCTACGGAAATTGTATTGTTTGTGCTTCCTAGAGTAATTTGTATACTTTTATTTATATTGCTGCTGTATTGTTTATGCTTATTTTATTTTATGCTCCCTGTCCATCTGTTTGTTCATTTATTTACGCTGCTTGTTTATTATATGCTTATCTTTTCTTTAATGGTGTTGAGCAGTGTATGGCTCTGTAATGGTGTTGTGCAGTGTATGGCTCTGTAACTGTATTTTGAGATGATTTTTGCATCATTATTTTGATTATGATTGTAATTTGTGTTGGCTTTTAAGGCTTCTTTATTGATTTTGACTGCTGCTGTTTTCACTTATTTCATTAGGTTAATGTTTATTTATTTGGTAATTTTTGCTAAACTTGAATTGAATATATTGCAAGTTAAGGCGCTGTCACACTAGCGAAATTTCCGTTGACTTTTGAATTTGACGTCGACTTTTCATGTTTTGACGACGACTTTCAGGTGTCATCGTCACGAATTTTGAAAACGGTACCGATCGAATTCAACCCATCGCTACCGTCGACTTTATTTTTTGTTTATATCTCGGAGAGCGCGCATTTCAAGTCATCAGATGCAAGATGGAGTTCTTGGTAAAGTGGACAATATTGGCAGAACAGATCTTGGTCGAAGATATGGGGTAGACGATGCTTATGGACCATAAGCATGATAGTTTTATGAAAAAGGCTCTTAAATGAAAACATTACCAAGAGATCACCATGCGACTCAGGGAAAACTTTCCTAAACTTGCTGATCTTTATACAGATAAGCATGCTATATCGTGAATATCAGATTGTTATATAGCCTAGTAGGTGTGCTCTCATTGTTTAATTTATAATACAGTCTGACTGTGGTTGTGTAAACAAGGTTACGAATAGCCTATCTAGGCTAGCCTTATCTTATGTTATCAAACAAAACTTTTCACGTCTTTTTATCCAGGACCGAAGCCAAAGACTTTTTTTTTTCATTCCAGGCAGCATCATTAAACACATGCAAGCACGACCCACTATTTGTGTTATAAAGCATAGTTGTTTTATCATTCCGGGAAGTCACAGCTCTGATGGTTTGTTTACGTTTTGACGACGACAACCACGGTATGAAGAAGAACGTGTGTGACAACCAGAGTACGGAATGACGTCGACTTCTTTGGAAAGTCGATGACAAACTCAGAAAAAGTCGACGGAAATTTCGCTAGTGTGACAGCGCCTTTACTGTACACAAATAGGATTAAGGTCATTTTTGTGGTTTTGCTCCGCTCCTTCCTCCTTTGTTTCTCCCAACTGCTGTCAGTCATTCCAGTCCCATTTCTTTTTTTCTTTTAAGATCCTGCAGGACCGAGTGCGGTCCATTACAATTATATTATATATATATATATATATATATATATATATATATATATATATATATATATATATATATATATATAATATACATACATACATACATACACATACATACATATATACACATATATACATATATATTTATATATTCTTTTTTTTTCCTTTTTTGTGGTTTTAAAATTTTGCTCTTTCTTCCCCATTCGCCGAAATTATTAGAGTTCAAAACTTGGAGAAAGGCAAGAATTATGATAAGAACGGTGACGTCATTCCCTCAGATTGTGAAGCAATAATATGAAAAAAATATGTATAGATAATTTATAGACATTATTTTCGCTTCTTTCGAAACAACACAGCAAAGGCAACAACATTATTGACTTTTATTACAACAACTGCTCCTACCAGTGATATAGTTGTCATAATAGTAATGAGAATTGCGATTATGAGACCTCTGATATTAAAAGTTGAATGTCATGATATTAGTCAAAATATTCATAACAGAAAACACTCCATAAAACATTAAAATAAAACGCCCTTGTTATCGATATGCGAATGGGGGATCCGTCGAAAACACTTCCATGAACCACCAGTAATTCCCCCTCCCACGCGTCCCACACGATGGGTAGGGGTTTATGGGGGGTGAGGGGGTGGGGGCGGGGTGTGAAGAATACCCTCCTGGCCATAATGAGTGCCTGCTGGTGTATCTTTGACCCACTATCGCCCCTCATGCATTACAAAGAGATATATAGAATTACGCCAGCTAAGGAAAAACGTGTCTGATCGCTGAGAGAGAGAGAGAGAGAGAGAGAGAGAGAGAGAGACATGGGCGGAGGCGTCGAGTGACCGAAATAATTCATTTTCCCTGAGAGAAATGTCTGTTCTTTCACTGCAGGTAAATTAATTAACTTCAGTTTCCCCTTGAAGCCCATTAAGTGGCCACTCCATTATGTTCGTGAAATTGAGAAGTTAAGGGAAGAGTGTGAGGGAAATTGGGTTCTTTTTCGTAATTTTCCATCTCTCTCTCTCTCTCGTCTCTCCTCTCTCTCTTTTCCTCTCCTCTCATGAAGGTCACGGCTGAATGGCTGAATCCCATGCAGGCGTGAAAACCAGGTCATAAATAGGAGCTTTTGTCTTTTAAAACTCTTGTTATTCTTTTGAGCTATATACACAACGCGCGCACGCATGCACGCACAGACACTCACAAACATAAATATATTATTTAATATGTATATATATATATATATATATATATATATATATATATATATTATATATATATATTTATATATATATATATATATATATATATATATATTTATATATATATATATATATATATATATATATATATATATATATAGGCGAATGCCAACAGGAAAATGATAGGCAGAAATCCAAGCGCTTTCGTCTTTACTGAGACATTGTCCTAGTAAAGCCGAAAGCGCTTGGATTTCTGCCTATCATTTTCCTGTGGTATTCGCTTATTTAATGAAGTCACGGCGACCCCATATAAAAATGGGAACCATCTAGGAAGAAGAATGAAGTCACGTGCATCTACTGTGATTTTTTAGCATACTATATATATATATATATATATATATATATATATATATATATATATATATATAATATTATATATATATATATATATATATATATATACAGACTCATCTTTGATCCCGTTTCCATAATGGCTTAACTACAGTACAGTTTTCGCTTCCTCTATCCAGTCCAGCACTTTTCGGGTGTTCCTGTACTCCTCCCTCCTGGCATCTCCGAATGCTATACTTTTTATTAATATTTCGTCCCCCATTCTTTCCACACGATCAAACCATTTCTAATAACTTATTCATCCTTTAACTTTCGCTAGACTTTACCAGGTCTGAGTAAGCAGACATTTCTCATCAAGCCTTTTCAAACTTTTCCCTTTCATCTACAGTCAACATCCACACTTCCCTTCCATGAAGGAGAGTTGGCTCATCAGTCTTCTCAAACATTAGTCAAGCCCTAGCTTCCATAGGCGACCCAAACCTCTCTCCAATCCTGTGCCTACATTTTGGTAACCTCCTTGTTTCGCCAGGGGACACACTGAAGTCGATAAGTCGCGAAGCTTCAAGATAAACCATCGAAGGGTTGACTAGGTGTGTCTGAACTCTCTGCTACATCAGTATTATCGTTAATTTGGTCTCAAATAGGCTTAAATAAATCTTATCTGGGATGAGATTGAAAGATGTAAGGTTTTATCTGCCGAAAGAATTTTTCTTTTCTATTCGATACTTTTGGAGATGATAGCATTTGAATGGCGTTAGGACCGGGCCGTGCCGGGCCGTGTTGGGCCGTCAGAAATCAGCCCGTTTCCAGTAAGACTGATATTTTAAAATTAAATCTTATATGGGATGAAATTTTAAAATGTAAGGTTTTATCTGCCGAGAGAATTATTCTTATATCTTCAATACAATGGATGACATTTAAAAATGTAAGGTTTTAGCTGCCGAAAGGATTTTTGCTTTTATCTTCAGTACTTTTAGAGATATTAGCATTTGAGTAGCGTTAGGACCAAATGCAATAATGAAAACATAATTTAAAGGTGAATTTATGATATTTTAAAATTAAAATTGAAAATAAATCTAATATAGGATGAAATTTAAAGATGTAAGGTTTTAGCTGCCGAAAGGATTTTTGCTTTTATTTTCAATACTTTTGGAGATATTAGCATTTGAGTAGCGTTAGGGCCGGGCCGCCAGAAATGAGCGTGTTTCCGGCAAGACTTCGCTACACTCATTATCAGTCTGCTGCTTCCATTTTCCGTCCGGCATTCATTGTTCCATTCTCCGGGTTTCCATTTAACTTCATAACCCTCCTTTTACCGTCATTTGACCGCACCTCTCTACTCTTGAAAGCGCTTTCAGACTTTCACTGGTTTCACTACTCGAATCAAAGACGTCGTGATAGGATTTAGCGAAGTCTTTGCAGCCTTTGGACTTTCTTGAGATTTTAAAGTGAGGTGAGGTTCCGAACTGTCGGACTTCGTGTGTGTGTTATATATATATATATATATATATATATATATATATATATATATATATATATATATATATATATATATATGAAAGAGAGAGAGAGATTCGTTTTATCATTGGCAGTGCGAGTAAATTGATAGTCTTTCACATCCCTTTGAAGAGCTCCTCGTAGCCTGCGCTACTAACGGTGCCCTATGCGTGGCACACTGTATGTGGCATTAAAGATTCTTTGGTGGCTTCCCTGTGCCCCAGCTGCCAAGCTTCTGCTTTTTATTACCCTCCCGTGCCCACCATGCTGTCGAGTTTCTCAAACTTGAAGTTACTCAATACACGTTTCACCAAATCCCTTCGTATTTGAGAGCATGAAATTATGATTAAAAGTTGTCTTGATCAGCTAATTCTCTCTCTCTCTCTCTCTCTCTCTCTCTCTCTCTCTCTCTCTCAAGCGTGCGCTTTGGCTTTGATATATTATTCATATACTTCAGTTCGCTATCTCTGGAAAGAGATGGATTACCTTTGTAGCTCTCTCTCTCTCTCTCTCTCTCTCTCTCTCTCTCTCTCTCTCTCTCTCTCTCTCTCTCATATCCAATGCTCCAGCTGTAAAGCTTAATATCCCTATGCAAACAGTTGTACTTAGCTAGTTTTCGCAACATACAAACAATAAAAATTTCCTATATAGTTTCTTACAGAGTTAGTATTTAAATTGACCGAGGAACAGCATTTTGTATTGTAATAAAAATCTTGTGACTCAGAAGTGTGACTGATGTTTGTAGCTGTAAATTATATTAAGTCCAATGCCGTTTTATTTGGCGATTTACATGATTCAAGATTGAGATCAGAGGTTTAGTAAATTAAATGCTTTTGGAACATTATCAATCGCAAAAAACAGAAAAACAAATTTTGCAAAGGCGCTGGTGTGATATTGTCTTTAAGTAAGTGACTGGATCTTAGGAAAACATAACAAAGTTATGAATAAATAAATTATTGAAAACATAAATAAATGAAGAGTTTAATTACTGAATTAGAATATGAATGAGTGATTTGATATATACAAGTATCCAGATTATCTTCAAAGATTGTCAGGAATACAAAATAAAATACTTACTAATTACATTTGAAGAATAATTGTCACTATCCATTTAATATGTTTAGAGGAATAAGTAAATAATCAATGAAATGTCAGTATGTAATGTACATACCAAACTTGGGGCAGACGGATATATGAAAATAAATTTTCGACATGTATTGATGAGTGGCAAAATTGGATAAATCAAGCTTAGTAAAATAATTAAAAAGCAGTACTCAATAAATGAAGGAAGGAACAAAGAAATAATGTTCGATAATATATTCTAAGCTTCATGCAAATAGACGTCAAAGAGGGAACTTGTGGAATATAGAATTAACCACTCCCATTAATTAAGACGATCCTAGTGCGCTACTTTGGAACTAAATCTGGCGGAAAATGTAATAGTCCAGGTAAATACGGGTTGCCAGTTATACGCAGCCGAGTTGCCATTTATTCCCGGAGAAGATTACCTTATCAAATGAGATTATCATTCAGTTCATATAATCTTTTATCATTCAGATGATGCCATCTTTGCGAGCTCTTAATAAAGCAAGATTGCCTCTCTGGATTCCCATTTAGAGAGGGTCGTCCTTAACGTTGCCTCTGCTCTGACTGATTTAGGAAAATGAAATTTGGCTTTCACCTGCCTGTTCAGGGAAAGTCTCTTTAATTTATTATAAGTATATGTATATATAATATATAATATGAATATATAATATATATATATGTATATATATATATATATATACCTATACTAATGTGTGTGTATATATATACCTATAACCAGTATATATATATATAATATATATATATATATATATATATATATATATATATATATATATATATATATATATATTGTATATATATATTATATATATATATATATATATATATATATATATATATATATATATATATATATATATAAATTCATAGATAAGTGCAACGATAACTTGGGTCAGAAATTATATATATATATATATATATATATTATATATATATATATATATATATATATATATATAAATATATGTGTGTGTGTACTTATATATGCCTCAAGGCTAACTTGAAGTCTTTAGGGATGAGGTTGCTAGTCCCATACCGTTCTCCAGTATGGCTGCAATCCACCACATTCTTTGGGATCTCTCACAGGTGAATTGAGTATCCTAACCACTGGACTGCGAGAGAATGGTTGGCTCGAGTGGACGTTACGATTTCATTCCAATTTAAGGAATTTTTTTCTCCGTAGGGAGTTTAGTACCGTCAGTGCACCTCTTGTGGCGCAATGTAGGCATGACTTAAGGTGCAGGGTCCCTTCGGCCCCTAGCTGCAACCCTTTTCGTTCCTTTTACAGTACCTCCGTTCATTTTCCCTTTCTTCCATCTTGCTCTCCTCAACCCTCTCCTAACAATTGATTCATAGTGCAACTGCGAGGTTTTCCTCCTGTTACGCCTTTCAAATCTTTTTACTGTCAATTTCCGTTTCAGCTCTGAATGACCTCACAGGTCGCAGCTGTTGGCGTTTGACGTAAATTTTATATTCTATACATATTCTAAAGATTGTTCCCAATCGTGTTCTTAATAGCGATACCACATGTGGCTGTATACCATATCTGATTCTGGCATTCCAATGTGATCACCCATCTGGAGACTGACCAGAAATTTTCTCGGGAATCAGATCAAAGGAGTCTTAGAAATCAGTTTATATGAAGACCAAGTAAACCATTTTGGAATTCACAAAAGAATAGAGGGACTTCTTTTAACGTTTCTGCTATCATCAGTTGTGACGCCAGAGAACCCTTCAACTCACTCATTAATTAACGCTGTAGCTGCAGCCTTCGGACATCAATGAACGGCGTTCTTTGATTGTCTATCAAAGGCGATCTCTCTCCTTGGGAGGAGGAATGTGCTTCTTTGATCTGCCGCTTTTGAAAAGCTGTTTCGAAACCCGGGATCCTTCGTGGCTCGGCGGCGCCGTCGTGCTGGGTTCTGCGTTCTTGGTGCGAGTCCCGATTTTTCTGCTCCTCAATCGTCCCTCGAGTGACTTGCAAAAAATCATTTGGTGTCATGAAATCAGGTAAGAGTTTCGGTTCACTTAACGTCACTACACAGGTGTGTTGAGAAATACCAGAAAATAGGTTGCAGAGATATATCAGTGATAAGCGTCCTATAGTTGATTCACATCAACCGTGCGTTTGATGTCTAGGCCAGTCCCTTACGACGCTCCTGATTGGCTGTTGATAAGCCAATGACAGGGCATGAAACTCTCAGTCTCTCTCGAGAGTTCACATAGGCAGGATGTATGTTCCATCTCTCCTGAAAGACGTATGCCTCAGGAGAGGTGGAACATAACCCTACCCATATGAACTCTCGAGAGAGACAGAGTTTCCAACCCTGTCATTGGCTTATCAACACCCAATCAGGAGCGTCGTAAGGGACTGGCCTAGACATCAAATGCACGGTTGATGTGAATCTACTACAGAAGGTTGGTGGAAATGATTAAGAAAATCGGTTGAAATAAAGAACTCATTTGGATACCTTGACATCCCCTTAGGTATTAATTTCTAATCATCAGAAATAAACTTCCACTAATTCTGCGTTTGCAGAGCCGGGAATCGAACTCCGGACTACCGAATTGGTAGGCGACCACGTAACCACTCGTCCAACGAGGAACCACTGGAAAGAAAGGAACAACATCCAGAGCAGGGATATATTTTAGATTCTTAAATATCTTGGTATTTTTTCTTCAATGCAAAGAAATAGCCAACATTAAGAGCATAAACTTGGAATTAAAAAGTCAGAGATGTGAATATCTGGCGATAGAAGTTCACTCTCGACGTGATTCGAAGGTGTGGTAAAGCGCCTCGGAGGCGTGGTTGGTATGGTGTTTGCGTGCCACCTCGGTGGCTGCGAGTTCGATTCTCGGTCATTCCATTGAGGAGTGAGAGATGTGTATTTCTGGTGATAGAAGTTCACTCTCGACGTGGTTCGGAAGTCACGTAAAGCCGTTGGTCCCGTTCCTAAATAACCACTGGCTCCATCTAACGTAAAAACACCAAACAACAAGGAAACCTCAGAGCAGCTCTGGTGATGGCTCCGAGTAATATTTGATCGTCTGAGGTGAAGAATCCTCTGAAGATTGACGGCCAATTTAACATCGTGTCTGGGAGATTGATAGCTCATTTTTGCCGCTTGTCTCTACGTATTCATCGTAAGGTCTTTCTGGCGTTACTTTTCTACTTTTTTATCTGCCTAGTTTTAGTGGCAATTTTTAAGTCGAAATCAGTAGATCTGAGGAATGAAAATCAAAACAATTTTCTCTATGGCTGTAGAGAACGTGACCTCAATCGGTGTGACGTGACCTTTCGTCTCGGTCGTAAAATGGAAACATTGTGTGCGACGGCAACCTCCTTTCACCTATTTTGTAGGAACTGTCCTCTCTCTCTCTCTCTCTCTCTCTCTCTCTCTCTCTCTCTCTCTCTCTCTCTCTCTCTCTCTCTCTCTCTCTGACCTTTTAACAATATTTACTGACCTTTGATACACGGCCTGCTTCGGAGAACTACTGGCTTTACTTACACTAGGCCAGCTTAAGACAACATCTGAATGAGTAAAATGATGACTTACCAGGCATTATTGCTCTGGTGTGCGTGCAACTTCGTCGCTTCAAGAGCCTTTCTTTTCTTTTGCAAGGGTTGACGTCAAATGGTGTTACAGACCTTTGGTTTTATAAGTTTTCTTGTATAAGGACACACAAACACACACACACACACTTCAGAGAGAGAGAGAGAGAGAGAGAGAGAGAGAGAGAGAAATGGTTTTACACTCCTTCGGTTTTGTAAGTTTTTTTTTTTTGTATAAGATGACACACACACAGACTTGGAGAGAGAGAGAGAGAGAGAGAGAGAGAGAGAGAGAGAGAGAGAACGTGGTTATGTTCTCAAAGTCTTGAGATCTCCTCGGCATTTCCGAAGCAAAACGTTTGCCAAGCTACTTTTAAGCCTTTGAAAGCCCGGCCATCTCTTCTGTACTCTCAGGCTTCGTGCAGTATCGGGGAGTTTATCGGTATTTCGTTCACATTTCTTGAATTTCTTCGTGTTATTCTTTGTAATAGATCGTTAAATGACTATTCATGAGGAGGATATAACATTCATCTTATTATAACCTATTTCGTATTTCCGTATAAATTTCCACATCCATATAACTTTGTATTAATATTCGTACACGTATGTTCTCTTGTTCAAACGAAGGACGCATATGTTGAATTAGGTTTTGAAATTAATCCGCCTCCTTTATGAGATATTCACTGTCAAATTAGCGACCCATGAATTCGAGGGACGTCAAAGAGAAGCGATGTTGCTGGAAAGTTAAACCTCTTGTATACAATCGTTTCGAAACGTTAAGGGTAGGCTCCACTTTGGGGGGTGCCGATCGTAAAAAATATTTGCCAAAAATACACTAATCAAGACAGGCTAATGAAATTTTCAGGCATTATTAGCACTATAATAATGCATATTCCCTGTAAGTTTTATCATCCTACAGGGAAAATTAATGATTTTATGAAAAAAAATGTGAAAAAACGGAAATTTCCGGCCCTTTTACTGAAGGTTATTTGGTGATTGGTGAGAAACTACAGTCTTGAATAGAAATTCGGTCTGACAGAATGTTGGTATATCCACCTGGAACATGCACAAAAAAAATTATCAAAATAGAACAGTAAATAAGCACGTAATAACAAAAAAAAGAGCAACAACTTTGTAAGTTCAGCGAAAGCCCCGCCGAAATATCAGACTATAGCTAGGAAGAAATATTCAGGAAAAATTCAAATCTCGATTTAGGGACAAAACCTTTTGAGAGTTTGTAGTTATTATGTCACTTGATAGCCTAAAACATCTAAAAATTATATTATTTGGACAATCAAAGAAAAAACCACCCCCACCTTTTTTTTTTTTTTTTTTTTTTTTTTTTTTTTTTTTTTTTTTTTTTTTTTTTTTTTTTTTGGAGGTGGGTTTTCTTTGATTGTCCTAAATAAAAATATAATTTTTTTGAGAATAAATATAAAGATGTTTTAGGCTATCAAGTGACATAATAACTACAAACTCTCAAAAGGTTTTGTCCCTAAATCGAGATTTGAATTTTTCCTGAATATTTGTTCCTTCCTAGCTATAGTTCTGATATTTCGGCGGGGCTTTCGCTGAACTTACAAAGTTGTTGCTCTTTTTTTTGTTATTACGTGCTTATTTACTGTTCTATTTTGATAATTTTTTTTGTGCATGTTCCAGGTGGATATACCAACATTCTGTCATACCGAATTTCTATTCAAGACTGTAGTTTCTCACCAATCACAAAACAACCTTCAGTACGAGGGGCCGGAAATATCCGTTTTTTTCACATTTTTTTTCATAAAATCATTAATTTTCCCTGTAGGATGATAAAACTCACAGGGAATATGCATTATTATAGTGCTAATAATGCCTGAAAATTTGATTAGCCTGTCTTGATTAGTGTATTTTTGACAAATATTTTTACGATCGGCACCCCCCAAAGTGGAGCCTACCCTTAACATAAATAAATAAATAAATAAATGTAAATATGCTACGTGATCTTGCTTTTCCAATTTTCCACGCAATAACCTTCTTCAGGACGGATTCCTATTATCGGAAGGAGAAAAAGAAATGATAAAAAAGCAGCGTTCTCCCCCAAGCAATGCTTTTCTAAACCTAGAGAAAGTTAAGAAGGAAGATGTGGAGACGGGGAGGAGATGGAATATTCCAAAAATATGATTTCCTAGACCTAAGGAAAATAAGAAAGGAACAGTGAGAGTAAGTAGTAGGCAAATGATTTATGATTTAGAAGGATGCGAAGAATAAGCAAATGGAGAAGGAGAAGATGGCTGCATAAAACAGTGCTTTCTGATAACTGAGAGAGAGAGAGAGAGAGAGAGAGAGAGGAGAGAGAGAGAGAGAGAGAAGGAAGCTTCATGAGTCACGGTTTCCAAGCCATGAAGGCAATAAAGGTGGATGAGATGAACAGGAAGCTTCATCCGTCAGTCATTTACAGGATCTTAAGGAAATGAAGACGAAAGCGCAGTCTAGCGGCCATTTCCGAAACTGACCGGGTGAGTCTCTTTGCTTGAAAACCGCTCAATTATGCAGTGGTTCTCACACCTTATTTAGCCCCATGCACCCTTTCACCATATGTCAGAATGCCATTCCTCCCCTTTCTAAAACTGTTTTGTCTCGAAAGGTGGACTTTAAGTAATATGCAACAAAATACTATAGTAGATTCACATCAACCGTGCATCTGATGTCTAGGCCAGTCCCTTACGACGCTCCTGATTGGTTGTTGATAAGCCAATCACAGGGCTGGAAACTCTCAGTCTCTTGAGAGAGTTCGCATAGGCAGGAAGCATATTCCACCTCTCCTGAGGTATCTGTCTTCCAAAAGTATCCCCCAGGAGAGGTGGAACATACATCCTACCTATGTGAACTCTCTAGAGACATTGAGTTTCCAGCCCTATGACTGGTTTATCAACAGCCAATCAGGAGCGTCGTAAGGGACTGGCCTAGACATCAGGTGCACGCTTGATGTGAATCTACTATAGCTCAAACACACAAGCTATCGGAGAGTAAGCCCAGCGTGACCACTCGGTAGTGCGAACCGATGCACACGGCGTTTTGTGCGGTCCTAGCGCCAGTTTGAGTCTGCTAATCAGTGGTCACAGTCGGCCACCCACCACCCCACCCCACCCCCTCCGAAACTCTTGAATTCCCCCTGGTTGAGAATCACTGCGGTAATCGAACTGCAAAGGGTAGTCTTTAATCAACAGTGATCGTGTTAATTAGAGGTACGAGAATAAAAACGACAGTAAGAGGATACAACTAAAAAAAATATAAATAAATAGATAAAAAAAATTAAAAAACGGGAGGAATAAAATAAAGGGGAAAAAATGCGATGAGAAAATATTCTGGAAAGTACTTTCGCTTTTCCAGTCTTACTTTCCTAGCCCCGGTACGCCGCCGGTACGTGTCTGTAACCCTGCTTGAACGACCACAGCAAAGAGGCAGGCTAATGCAACTGACGTTGAGTAAACAGGTTTCCTTAATACTAGTGAAAAATGTTCTCCATTTTTCTCTTTGCCTTCAAATAGGCGAGCGAGCGAGCAAGTGAGCACAAGCGCGCGCAGGCGCACTCACACACATATATATAGTATATATATATGCATATATAAATGTATGTATGTATTGTTTATGTTTATATCGAGATACCGGACGGTACTTGACATCCATAGATGCTACCACGATAAAATAGATATTGTGAGGAGACGCTAAAAACGAATAGCCTACTTATTACAGAATAGCTTAATTTATGTTTGATCTGCATGAAAAATTAGCTGTGAAAAAACTCTCTCTCTCTCTCTCTCTCTCTCTCTCTCTCTCTATGTATTTGTGTGTTAGAGATGTATCGGATATTCACATCCGCATTTTTTATAAATCCACATCTACATCCGCATTGACAATTTCTTAACATCCGCATCTGCATCCGTAGTTTGAGAATGCGGATATGACGGTGTCTCCCCCTGCTGAGTGTTCAGTAGCTCATACTTCTTTTATTTTTTTTTTCTGCTAAATACGGCTTTTTCGTTTTATTATACAGAAAACATGATACACAATTATACATTTTATACAATATATACTTAATAAGTTGCTCTGTTATAGCATATTTGTTTTAAAGCATATTTCTGTAAGTAGTTTCCCGCCATTTACAGCAGTTGTAATCATAAAGGCAGGATATTGCATTTTTTAGGAAACTCTCTCTCTCTCTCTCTCTCTCTCTCTCTCTCTCTCTCATGCGAAGAATGGCTTTGAGCTTTGTTACCCTTTTCATGCAATGAGCATGAAATAACCTTGTGCTAAGACAGCTAAAACGTTCGTGTATCGCTGTTACTGTTTGTACGTTCATATGAAGCTATAGACACACATACATGAGTATCACTATGTTTCTACTTTCAATTAGTACATCGACTATTATGTGTTAACACGTAATTTAGAGTTATTTGGCTAAGAATCGTCTTTAACAATTAGATATGTCTAAATTATTAAGATTTATAAAGTTTACGCATCTGCGAGGGTATGGTCATCAAATATCCGCATCTGCATCCGCATCCCCAAATGTAAAAGATTGATATCCGCATCCGCATCCCCAAATTTGAAAGATTGATATCCGCATCCACATGAGTATCCGCAAATGTAAAAAAAAAATTATATCCGTATCCGCATCTGTAACCTCCATTTTCAGACTTACGATATATCTCTAGGTGTGGCGCAATAATAGCGAGCTCGGTTCATTGGCGTAGAAACCTGTATTTGATCCGCTTACTGAGGCAAGGAAAGGAAGTGTATAGGAGCGTTCTTAAAAATCCCATTAGGATCATGTAAATCCTGATTATAGGTACCGTGGGTTGAATTCGACTGTTGTGGGTGGCAGCTATGGTTGTGGAGAGAGGGATTTGGAAAACTGTGGTTGACGTGAGTGAATAGCTCTTTGCCAAGTAATCATGAATAATTAGGAAAAGTACCCGAGGGTCTAGACGTGGTAAAATCCTCACCTCACCTGTTTAATAACATTCATCAAACACAACCTCTCTCTCTCTCTCTCTCTCTCTCTCTCTCTCTCTCGTCTCTCTCTCTCTCTCGTCTCTCTCTCTCTCTCTCTCTCTCTCTTCTCTGTTTTACTACTCTGTGGAAATGCTATCCAAAGAGCATTGCTTTTAATGCAACTCGCCCTCTAATCCAATTCCTCTCTAATAATAAATATTTTATTATGAGCCGTAGCGGGCATGATGCGCGTACAACCAACCGTGCATAATGCTGTTTGCTCATTATTTTCCATGCCGGTGAAGTGCGTTTATGGAGTTAATGAGAGCACGTTCTTTCAGCTTAATATTCATCTCTTCCATTTGGTCGGAGGGCCTTTGAGGCGAAAAATGCCCAGGAATTGATGAGGTTGTTTGTCGTGCAAAATCGTTTTTCCCGAGTAAAAGATGGTACCGGAACCCACTTACCGTGATTTTTATAATCCTCTTTCTTTAAAAGGTGGAGGTGGTGTTTGTCTTTTGGTCTTCCACGGCCCTTTCCTTCTTCTTTCCCCGATTTATTTTTATCCTCTTTTTCTCTCGGCTCCGGATCGGGGAAGAGAGTGGGTGTCTCCTCCCGTCACCCTTCGCTTCTTCAGAAAGTTGTGAAGGATTTACAAACTCTTGCTGGACAGGAATTCTTGCTTGAAGATTTATGCTTTACAACTGTCCGGCACTATCGCACTGTATCAAATACACTCCGTAGCGGCTTTGGGTCGTCAGTTCACCTAATGCGGTGAACTGTAGGCATTACTTTAGGTTCTTTGCAGCGTCCCTTCGGCCACTTAACCGCAATCCCTTTAATTCTTTTTACTATACCTCCGTTCATAATCTTTTTTTTTTTCACGATACTTTCCACCCTTTCCTAACAGTTGATTCATAGCGCAACTGCGAGGTTTCCTCCTGTTACATCTTTCAAACCTTACTGCCGTTTTCCCTTTCAGCGCTGAATAGCCTCATAGGTCCCAGGGCTTGGTCTTTTGGCCTAAATTCTATATTCTATTCTCACCGTATGTTCGAGGAGTAGAGTATAGTTTCCAGACAGTTTCGAGGCATTTCGAGACATCTTGAGTCCGGTAATCGTCAGGAAGACAAGATTTCTCGAAAGTGTCTCCTGATGAAAGACAAGAATGTGCCTGAACGTTTGATTATAAATAGAATAAAAGCTTCTATTAAACGAAACCAGAGAGATATCAAGGCCATTTTGAAAGAGAAATTGTTAAAGTATTTCAAAAAGAATTTTTGTAACATTAAAAGCAATGTATTTTAGATGAAAATATATGTAGTTCTGGATTTGTGATAATGTTTTGTAAATAATTTATTGAATAAAAATAGGAAAGAAATGTGAGGTAATTAGACAGAAGAATGCTATGCGAAAGCAATTCCGGAACAAATCAAGTAAAATATGCGCCAAAGTTCTCCGGCGCAGTCGAATTTTCTGTACAGCGTATAATCAAGGCTACCGAAAATAGATCTATCCATCGGTGGTCTCGGTATAATGATGTATGAGGCGCCACCCAAGAAACTCTCAGCTGGTTATGGTGGCCTGTGTTATTGCGGTGCCAGAGGTACGATCATGAGTAATTTTAACCTTAGATAAAATTTAAACTACTGAGGATAGAGGTCTGTAATCTGGTATGTTTGATGATTGGAGGATGGATGATCATCATACCAATTTGCAACCCTCTAGCGTCAGTAGTTTTTAAGATCTGAGGGCGGGGAGAAAAAGTGCGGACGGACAGACAACCATCTCAATGGTTTTCTTTCACAGAAAGCCAAATCGGGGCTGTTGACCTTGAAAACCCCGAAAAAGCCCAAAACCCCACGAATTCCTCTATTTTTCTGGGCCCCTCTGACCTCAGTGAAACACGTTGTAGGTTAGGTCAGATACCTGGGGTGGGATGTATGTTTCAATAACACCCGTTTTTCTAGGTAGGACTGTTTTTCCACGTTCAGCACACCTAATTTTTTCAATTGAGGGAGTTAACCTCTCTCACTCTGTGTATATTATAATATATATATATATAATATATTATATATATATTATTATATATATTAATATATATTATTAATAATATATTATTATAATATATATATATAGTAGTAATATATTATATATTATATATATTATATGTATATACATGTTATATATTTATATATACATTATGTTGTGTGTTTTTGTGCATATGTATGTATGTATGTAGGTACGTATGCATATTTTGTTCCATTTACGCGTGACCTTTT
>NC_087203.1:34691775-34696775 GCF_015104395.2 Macrobrachium nipponense | reverse complement strand
CTCTCTCTCTCTCTCTCTCTCTCTCTCTCTCTCTCTCTCTCTCTCTCTCTCTCTCTCTCTCTCTCTCTCAGGCAAGAAATAATGGATGGAAACTAGAACAGATACAACACATCCCATTGTGGGAATTTCTTTACATCCAAGATATGTGACCCATGGAATAAACTGCCACCAGAAGTGGTAAACAGCAACAGTGTGGAAGAGTTTAAAAGAAAGCTAGACAAAATCAGTGGGACACTGTGAATGCACAGTAAAACCTGCTCCTACAGATAAGTGAGCACACGATGTCTCCTCGGATGGACTAACAAGTCTTTGAGACATCCGAATCCTTGTAATTCCTTGTAACTCTCTCTCCCTCTCTCTCTCTGTTTTGATAAGGGTACAAAAGGGCGTCGTCCCTAACAACATGCAAACCCTCGCAATGCTTTACCGATATGTCTCTCAGAATCGGGGAGGTAATCTCATTGGAGTCCAAGTGGGTCTTTACATGCGAGTTGGTGTCTTCAAAGAGCATCGGCTGACGAGTCCTCGTCCTACTCCTGCCACTCGGGAGATGACAGAAGATGATAGATGCAGCATCCATTTTTTATTATTATTATTATTGTTGATGTTGTTAAAAAATTCACAATCACGTGAAGAACAATCTGTGTCATAAAAGTCCATAATTATATATTAGGTGTTCAGGTGTTCGAAAGTCTATGTTTGATTAACATAGTAAAATACCCTAATATTTAATTGTGGATTTTTATGACACATTATTATTATTATTATTATTATTATTATTATTATTATTATTATTATTATTAAAGATGTAATGCAACCATTCATAGGAAACTAGGAAAACTTACTATTAACATTCAAAGCTAACATCAGCCTAATGAAACGCAAATGTAAAAAAAAAAAAAAAAAAAAAAAAAAAACTTGTTTATTTAATGGGGGGGGGGGGGCGGAGGGGGGGGGGGAGGGAGTGGATCGGTGGGGGGCGGTGGACTTCTTGGCGCATAACATCCTTTTCCTTTGATCTCTTACTTAGTTATTCAGCCTCTTTAACTTCTGCCTTTACTAAAAGTCTTTTTTTTTTCAATCCAGGAGGAATCTCTCAGAAGACGCTACGAGAGTCAGTCATGTGACGCAGTGATGTCCCTAAACTACTTTATGGTAAAAAAAAAAAAAATAAAAAAAAAAAAGGCAAAGACAAAAGAATAACAAACGATAAAGATAAGTTGAAGAATAGATAAATATAAACTCGTTGACGGAAGCTATAGAAGCTATAGCTTTTGTCAGCGAGTTTACGGTTTCATTATCGCGTCCTGGATATCTACCGGTCATCAGTGGTGTCTAATATAATGATGGATTGGCAGTCCGCGATAAGGAAACATTCAGGCAGTAGAATCATTACCCCTTAACCCTTACAACCCCGTAAGGGGGTAGTGCCGTCAGTGGACCTCATTCGGTGCAGTGTAGGCATTACTTAAGGTTCTTTGCAGCGTGCCTTCGGCCCCTAGCTGCAACCACTTTAGTTCCTGTTACTATACCTCCTTTCATATTCTCTTTCTTCATCGTGCTTTCCACCCTTTCCTAACACTTGATTCATAGTGCAACTGCGAGGTTTTCCTCCTGTTACACCTTTCAAACCTTTTAGTGTAAATTTCCATTTCAGCGATGAAGAACCTCATTGGTCCCAATGGATGGCCTTTGGCATAAATTTTATGTTCAACTCGACTTATTATCCCTCAGGTTCACGAAAAAGGGCATGAAAGCCCTCTGGTACTGGGCAGTGTTTTAAGGTGGTCCCTCAACGGAAGTAGATGCTAGTGGCACCCACTAATAAAAGAGGTGTAAGTTACTTCTCTCATGGTCGAAAGAGTTCTAAGGTCTACACCAGGTTACTTATCCCTTCCAACACCTTCCTGTACACGTGTGTTGCATCCTGGCAAGGGTTCATGCCGGCTTAATTAAAACCAATTAGAGGTATTATCGACAGAAGTGAAAGATCTGATGAATGAGGCATTGGTACCATCGTCTCATACATTTTTTTATTTATATTAATTAGTTTTTTTTCTTTTTAATAAGAGATCTCTTCTTTTTGTATTTTCCTTTACCGTCTCTGACATCCTTAATGAGCTTCTACGCTTTGGCACCTTGAATTTCAAGTCAATGGCCCCAGTGGTTTGTTCCATATGAATAGGGTTAGTCTTCTGAGTAATAATAATAATCATCATCATCATCATCATCATCATCATCATCATCATCATCATCATCATAATAAGAGTTGAAGGAATTTTTTTAAGCAGCTGTTGATAATTTTACACGCTCCGTAATTTGAAAGGTATACCACAAAATTCTGTCAAATATTCAGAATCCAGAAGCATGGTGGTACCATTTGACGACAAGGAATTTATTATATGCTGATTCAGCACATGACGTCAACTCCCGGTGTTTTCCATCATTTTGAGGTTTTACAATTTGTTTCAGCCTCGGCTTTTCAGTCACGGTCTGTCTTTTGTATGTCTTCTTCTTTCCCACCGTTATCCCTACATTAAGGGATGTCGGTTGGTTGCCTGATGCCTGCTATCAAAGGTATCATCAGGCATGATGTATTGTTTGGCAAAGGGGGATTTTACGACCGTATGCCCTTGCTGTTATCAGTCACAGTTAATGGTCAACCCCAGTTATCGGCAGTGGGCCCAGCCTTTGACTAAAAAGTACGACTGCAAGGCAGCAGTTTCGAAAAAGTCGCCTTTAGTCCCCTTTTCCGACACGCAGGACCTACGGTGGTCATATTCTTACACACCACAGGATCAGGTCCTTTTGTATGTGTGAGAGCTAATTAAGGCTAAGAGCTATTAAGCGCCTCAGCGGCGTGGTTGGTATGGTATTAGCGTCCCACCTCGGTGGTCGCAGGTTCGATTCTCGGCCATTCCATTGAGGAGTGAGAGATGTGTATTTCTGGTGATAGAAGTCCACTCTTGACCTGGTTCGGAAGTCACGTAAAGCCGTTGGTCCCGTTGCTGAATAACCACTGGTTCCATGCAAAGTAAAAACACCATACAAACAGAATACAAACAAACAAGCTAAGAGCTATTTCACTGAAAGAGCATCAGATAGCAACCTCACCCGTAAATTCTCTTTACGGGTGAGAAACCAGAAAGCTGTAGTACCATTGGGGCGCACCCGATTATACCCCCTTTCCCACCCTTACTGGGTAAGGTGTGACGGGAACCTGAGCTGTCCTAGTTAGGGAAGAATGAAAATACAGCAACGAGGTAAAAGCAGGAATATAAGCGAGAGAAAGGAAAGATTTTCTTCCGTGTGAGTAATTAAGTAGAAAGGATCTCCTTCCTTTCCGAAGGGAATTGTTCCCTCTATTCCTAATGGAATGAAATCACCTTCTGTGTTACCCATTTTCGGAAGAGAGAGTAGAGTAGTTTAAGAGAAACTACTGTTCTCACTCAAGGTATTGGACGTATTCATGATAACTCCACCGCATTTTATCGGGGCACTTTACTCTGTTTTTTTCCTTCTGTCCATCCACCTGTGGTGTTTGCGCATGGTAACACTGCGTCCCGGGCTTTAAATGATATCCTATTTCGAATATTAACGGTGTAATTCGCATACAGTAAATTATTAAAACACTTTTCAGTTGCAGATGTACACTCAGATATCTTTTTATTTACCTAAAACTTACGCATAGCGTAACTATTTAAAGCCCGGGACGCAGTGTTACCATGCGTGACCACCAAGGCGGATGGACAGATGGAAAAAAACAGAGTATAGTGGATGAAGTAGTCACGGATGTCTGTTCTAGACCTTTCAATTTTTGCAGTTACCGTAACACACTCTATACTCTTGTTAAAACTTTTCATGAAAGTCAGCTTCCCTTACTTGGGGCAGTTGGCGTATTCTTGATACTTACTAGAGCGCTGGGCGTCACCTTAACAAGGTAGGGCAAGGACTATCCATAGACCTTGATTGCAGGCATTGCTAAAGGGGTGTGCAGTGCGCCTTCGGCCCTGAGCCTTTTACTTTACCTCCATTACCGCGTCCTTTCTTCAGCCGTGCTGGCCAACATCTCTATTTATTGTTTCTTAGTGCGACTATGGGGTTTTCTCGTAGCTCCACCTTTCAATCCCATCTCTTCACCTCCCTTATATTATAGATCACTTTATCTTGCTGTACAGCCACTCCTCATTTTACTGGCTTACTTGACAGCGTAAAGTTCATGAAATCACTCAATACAAAATAATAATAATAATAATAATAATAATAATAATAATAATAATAATAATAAAAAATAAAACGTAAACAAGATAACGATAAGTCAGTACAGTGGTGTGTGTGTGTGTGTGTGTGTGTGTGTAGGAACATTGTCTCTCGGTAGATAAGGATTAACTTGAGCCAACTGACGTCAAATCGACTATGATACAATCAAAGATACCTAAGAAAAGTCTCTGTTATAATTTACTCCGCTAGTTGTCGGTGTTTATTCTGTTATTCAAGAAAAAAAAACATCGTCTTCGACGTGTGCATATACAAGCAGTTATTAGCGTGTTAATAATATGAGTAATTTTTACAATTTCCATCTGGTATCTTTAACAGATAATGTCTTTTATTATTGTTATATGTTATTTATTTATTTTTTTTTTTTGCCGAGTGGTGGGAGACTGCTCTACCATACTTGGTCACATAAAACTATGAACGAATGCCCACAGGTTCCCAACATACTTTAGGCTTTGAATTTTGAAGAGGTCAGAAATGAAAAAACTTGGGTAATCACAGCATCACAAGGAACAATACCCACGGTAAAGTTTTCCTTGATTCCTCTAACATCCCCCATTTTTAACAGATAGGTCTGTCACTCTTGTAGGGGTCAGACCCTGTTCACATTCTTCCAATAAGGACTTGATTTGAACTGTTGGTTATCAGTCACTTATGCAGTTTAAGGGTAAAATGATCTAGTCTTTATTCGTTTTGCACTCATTTGCGGATTGCTTATATGGTCC
>NC_087203.1:34664275-34689275 GCF_015104395.2 Macrobrachium nipponense | reverse complement strand
AGAACTGGAACTGATTCATTAGCGTCCACTTAATTCCCCACAGACGACAAATGGTCAAATTAACAGCTATAGGTAAATGGGGAAATGATTTCGGCTCGGCTGTTGCTTCGAGGTTCGGTCGGCGTTTGCTGTTAAATTTCTTTTTTTCTTTGTCATTATATATAGTATGTGTGTGTAATATTTTTCTCCTTTATCATTATAGAGTATGCGTGTGTGTGTGTGTGTGTGTGAATATATTATATATAAATATATACATACACACACACACACATCTCTGTCTCTGTCTCTGTCTCTCTCCCTATATATATATATATATATATATATATATAGTATATATAATATATATTATATATAATTTATATAAAAGCGAATACCACAGGAAAATGATAGGCAGAAATCCATGCGCTTTCGTCTGGGACTTTGACGATTGTTTTTATAGCGGCAAGTTCTGTATGCCTTACTAAAGTCGGCGAGTGAGAGACCAGTATTTCTGAATACAAATAAACCAAATCGTATAACTTTGTTATTCTTTGATGTATGTAAATTGTTTTGCTGTTGTTTCCTCTGGTATTCCTTCAAGTGATTATTTATCCTTAATGGTATTAAGAAATCAAACGCATAGAGGTTAGTATCGGTAATCTTAAAGAAGTTAGATAACGAAAAACTCTATTGAAGAAAAAGCTGTTAATGAATATGGTGTATCGAAAACAGTGGTCATCGCGAGAATTGAGTTATTAGTACGTTACCTTAAAAACAAAGACAAAAAAGTGGCGAGAGGTAAGTAAGATGACATATCTTGGCGAGTACACTCCATAAACAGTAATGCAGTTATCACTTCAACGGATTTTAAACTTAAATACAGGAAAACGAAACACAGGGGACCTGACCATCAGTTTAAAAATCTGGACATCCTCTGTGATCATCTATTCCTTACAGCTTGGCCCAAGCTGTGGCCTTTATCCCCGTGATTCCTTTTCCACCGTGTTCGTCTGGACATGTTTGAGTGTGATTTATGCAAGGAATCTCAAGAAGGCGTTTGTTTCCTCGGAAACTATCTGAACCAGTATTCTGAGAGTGAAAAGAGATTCCAACAACTGTAGGCATTGCTTAAAGGTGCTGTCACACTAGCGAAATTTCCGTTGACTTTTGATTTTGACGTCGACTTTTCATGTTTTGACGATTACTTTCTGGTGTCGTAGTCATGAATTTTGAAAACGGTACCGATCGAATTCAACCCATCGCTACCGTCGACTTTCTTGTTTGTTTATATCTCTGAGAGCGCGCATTTCAAGTCATCAGATGCAAGATGGAGTTCTTGGTACAGTGGACAAGATTGCCAGAACAGTTTTTGGTCGAAGATATTGGGGAGAGATTATGCTTATGGGACCATAAGCATCTTAGTTTTATGAAAAAGGGTCTTAAATGGAAAAATTACCAAGAGATTACCATGCGACTCGGGGAAAACTTTCCTGAACTTGCTGATCTTTATACAGATAAGCATGCTATATCGTGAATATCAGATTGTTATATAGCCTAGGTGTGCTCTCATTGTTTTTTTTTATTAGCAAATAATATAAACAAAAATCTTCAAAACTATTGCAGTGTTTCTCTCGCTTAATTTATAATACAGTCTGACTGTGGTTGTGTAAAAAGGTTACGAATAGCCTATCTAGGCTAGGCCTAGCTTATTTTTTTAAACAAAACTTTTCACATCTTTTTAACCAGGACGAACCCAAAGACTTTTTTTTTTTTTAATTCTACGCAGCATCATTAAACATATGCAAAAAGGACCCACTAGTTACTTTGTGTTATAAAGCATAGTTGTTTTATCATTCCGGGAAGTCACAGCTCAGATGGTTTGTTTACGTTTTGACGACGACAACCACGGTATGAAGAAGAACGTGTGTGACAACCAGAGTACGGAATGACGTCGACTTCTTTGGAAAGTCGACGACAAACTCAGAAAAAGTCGACGGAAATTTCGCTAGTGTGACAGCGCCTTAAGGTACTTCGCGGCGTCCCTTCGGCCCCTAGCTGCAACCTCCTCCATTCCTTTTCCTCCGTTCATATTCTCTTTCTTCCATCTGACTGTCCACCCTCTCTAACAATTGTTTCACAGTGAAACTGCGAGGGTTTCTTCCTGTTACGCCTTTCAAACCTTCTTACTGTCCATTTCCTTTTCAGCGCTGAGTGACCTCGTAGGTCCCAGCGCTTGGCTTTTGGCCTCATTTCTATAATCCAGTCTAATCTAGTATCCAACAAGCATCTACCGTATGAGGGTAATGCCGTCAGTGCACCTCGCGCGGCGCACTGTAGCCATTAATTAAGCTTCCTTCCAGCGTCCTTTCGGCCGCTAGCTGCATTACCTTTCGTTCCTTTTACTGTACCTCCTTTCTTATTTTTCTTCCATCTTACTTTCCACCCTCTTCTAACCATTGTTTCATAGTGCAACTGCGAGGTTTATCTCCTATTATACATTTCTAACCTTTTACTCTTAATTATCCTTTTACTGCTGAGTGACCTCATAGGTCCCAGCGCCTTGGCCTTCGGCCTAAATCCTTCATATTCTATTCCAGCAAGAATCAGGGAGGACAGGAATCCTGCGCTAACCCGAACTATGTGTTTTAGGCCTCGGTCCAAAGGAACACGTTCCACTTGACAATGAAATACTTGCACCTTATCACCGTTCATTGGCTACACATCTACAGAAACGTGCCCGCCTCTCAACCAGAGGCTGTAAAACAAATTCCGCCTCTCATTTCGGCAGCAGGGTTTGGCGATCAGAATGATTCAAAAGCGCTTTGTCCCTGGTGTGCGTTGGCGATTTTCCCTGGAAGAGGCCAATCAGTTATAGTGAGGATAATGAGCAGCGCGGGTCAAAAGATCCTGTTCTCTCCACCCGGGATCGTTGACCTTCCAGGTTGGCAATGTCAGACAAAAGGCCGTAACGGGAAATCATTAAGCAAAACAGCATGAAGCCTTGTAATTTGTTGATCTCTCTCTCTCTCTCTCTCTCTCTCTCTCTCTCTTTCTCTCTCTCTCTCTCTCTCTCTCTCATTTCGTTTTCGATAAAAAAAAAAGATAGAAGCGCATTCCCTACCTCTGAGAAAAAAGCAATAAATGGAATGGTAGGAACATTATCTTCGCTGTGATTATGTACCTGTTTTTTTTTTTTTTTCCTAGATGGAAAAGTTGCTTATTGAAGAAGCACTAAAAAAATTTAATTAGTTCCACTAACGACGAACGGCAATTTTTAGTGTTTCATTCACGTGATCGAAAGGCTATCAAATAAACCGATCAGAAAATTCCCTCAGAAATTATTTTCTGATGTAAAGGCAGTGTGTATTGGCTTTCCCGTCCAATGCAGCAGATTTCGTTCATAAATGTCTAAAGAAAACGTTTGCCGTCGAACAGTGCAACGAGATTCTAGTTCAATATCCTTACCAATAATGTGATAATACTGTAATCTTTTCAGTGATTATCATTCAAGAGAGATGGTTCCTGTGGCAGCTGATAAATTGAATCCATTAATATCCATCGAACGTTAATCGTCTTGAAGGAGAGAGGCCAGATGCATCCATAAATTTCACCAAAATTCTCACACAGTTTTTTCGAAATATTACTTTGAGACACACACACACACATACCTATGAAACCATCATGTTCTCCCCACTCCAGTGGGGATTTAGTTAATGTATGACTGAAGGTAGTTGGAGTGTACTGATATTTACGAAATCGTGGATATCAAGCTGGCAATACTCAAGAGTGCGTCTGCTAGCCATGTAAGATTCGAGCACTATATATATATATATATATATACTAAATATATATATATTTATAGATATATATATATATATATAATATATATATATCTATATATATTATATTATATATATATATATAATATTACATACACATATATATATATGATGTATGTATGTATACATATACGAGTATGAATGTATTCCCATTTTTCCTGACAAGTAATTTGAAGTTTAAAACTCTCCATAGTTTCTCCATTCATTAATATTAAGGTGATTCTTTTACTGAGCTGTTAGTATTACAAATACAAATAAGACATGTTTACCACAATGTGGAACAAAGAACCACCGGATATCTATCTGCTGGTATCAGTAACCCCCCCCCCAAAAAAAAAAAAAATTTTTTTTTCAGTCTTGTCAATTCTGGCAAATGAGCGATATGTTGACATATATATATTGATATATATATATATATATATATATATATATATATATATGTATATATATATATATATATATATATATATATATATATATATATATATATATATATATATATTACAGCCGTGCAAATTGCTTGACAATTGGCTTACTTACCTCCCATATGTAGGAAGAAATAAGTATTAAATAAAAAAATAAATTGAATAACAAAATCCCCAGCAGATTACGTTAGGTAAGGCCTGCTAATAACGTTACGAAATATAAGAATGATAGAAAAAGTTTTACATCTCTGGTGAATATAGGAAAAAACGAATCAGGAAGTTTTGTAAGGTTCCAGAAAGTTTTGATATATAAGAGATCGTGCCCACTAGTCAGATTACATGGAAACTATATATATATATATATATATATATATATATATATATATATATATATATATATATATATATATATATATATATATATATATATATATAAAAATATATATCGAGAAATGAAAGAAAAGGTCATTTTGAGCAGAAAATGTTCTGTAGACTAATTTTAAAGGCTTCGTTTATCAGTGAGGCGAATTTTTAAAATAACCGGTTTTCCCTAAGGCTGCCCTAATACGAGCACCGACAGTTCCGGGCAGGACAAATCAGCGCCGACAATTCTTAGCTTAGAGACAATTCAGCGCATGACAATTCAAGCTTAGAGACAATTCTGCGCATGACAATTCACGCTTAGAGCAATTCAGCTTGCGCATGACCAATTTCTTTCAGCATATAGATTGACAATTCAGCGCATGACAATTCAGCTTAGAGACAATTCTGGCATTACGTCAAGCTTAGAGACAATTCAGCTTAGAGACAATTCTTTGCGTGACAATTCGCTTAGAGGCATCAAGCGCATGAAATTCAGCTTAGAGGACAATTCAGCATGACAAATTCAGCTATGAGCAATCAGCTCATGACCATTTCAAGCTTAGAGACAATTTGCGCATGACAATTCAGCTTAGAGACAACTTTGCGCATTGACAATTCAGCTTAGAGGACAATTCAGGCGCAGACAATTCAGCTAGAGACAATTCGCGCAGACAATTCAGGCTTAGAGGAAACAATTTAAGCGCCTGACAATTCAGCTTAGAGAAACAATTTCAGCGCATGACAATTCAGCTTAGAGACAAAATCTGGCATGACAATTAGAATTAGAGACAATTCAGCTTGAGGACAAGTTCAGAGCATGACAATTCAGCTTGAGAGACAATTATGCACATGACAATTCAGCTTAGAGACAATTTGCGCAGCAATTCAGCTTAGAGACAATTCAGCGCATGACAATTCAGCTTAAGACAATTCAGCGCATGGACAATTCTGGCATGACAATTCCAAGCTTAGAGCCAATTCAGCGCATAACAATTCAGCTTAGAGACAATTCAGCACATGACAATTTCGCTTAGAGAACAATTTCAGCGCATGACAAATTCAGGCTTAGAGGACAATTCTGGCATGACAATTCAGCGCATGGACAATTCAGCTTAGAGGACAATTCAGCGCACAACAATTCTGCTTAGAGACAATTCTGCGCATGACAATTCAGCTTAGAGACAATTCTGCGCATGACAATTCAGCGCATGCCAATTCAGCTTAGAGACAATTCTGCGCATGACAATTCAGCTTAGAGACAATTCAGCGCATAACAATTCAGCTTAGAGACATTCAGCGCATGACAATTCAGCTTAGAGACAATTCTGCGCATGACAATTCAGCGCATGACAATTCAGCTTAGAGATAATTTAGTGCATGACAATTCAGGTTAGAGACAAATCTGCGCATGTCAATTCAGCTTAGAGACAATTCTGCGCATTACAATTCAGCGCATGACAATTCAGCTTAGAGACAT
Source organism: Macrobrachium nipponense (assembly GCF_015104395.2). Taxonomy (NCBI): domain Eukaryota; kingdom Metazoa; phylum Arthropoda; class Malacostraca; order Decapoda; family Palaemonidae; genus Macrobrachium; species Macrobrachium nipponense. Next base: position 34,683,192 of record NC_087203.1, on the reverse strand, counting down.
TCAGTTCAGCACGGCATGACAAATTCAGCTTAGAGACATTCAGCGCATGACAATTCAGCTTAGAGACAATTCTGAGCATGAGGACAATTCAGCTCAGAGACAATTTTGCGCATGACAATTCAGCTCAGAGACAATTTTGTGCATGACAATTCAGCGCATGACAATTCAGCTGAGAGACAATTCTGAGCATTGACAATTCAGCTCAGACAGGCATTTTTGCGCATGCACTTCAGCTCAAGAGACATTTTGTGCAATGACATTCACTTTAGAGACAATTCTGCGCATGACAATTCGCTTCAGAGACAATTTTGTTGGCATTAACAATTCATCTAGAGAACAATTCCTTGCGACTGACAATTCAGCGTAGAGACAATTCAGCGCATGACAATTCAGCTTAGAGACAATTCAGCGCATGACAATTCAGCTTAGAGACCAATTTGCGCATGACGATCCGGGCAAAGACTATTCAGCACAAAGACATTTTGCGAAATAAAGTAAAAAAATTGGAAAACGAAGAAAACAGTAAAAAAAAAAATTTTATGTGTAACATATTGAATTTTAAAAAGTAGACAAAAAATATTTATTGAAATGACATACTATAAAATATTCCTGTACAAAAATATTCATACCTTCATTTCTGCAATTCTTGAGGTAGCTTATACTATGTAAGTATTCCAATTGGTTTGCTCGATTCCCATATTTACTAACTGGCGTTTTTATTGCCTTAGCTGTTCTCTGATAATTTGCTTTTTTTTCTCGAATCGTCGTGTCCAGTTGCGACTCTCAGTATCCTTTTCTCTGCTTTGTCTTGCTCCAATTTCAATAACTCCACAAACTTATAAAAGGTTTGGTGGTTATAACCCAATGTTAACTGAAGACTTCGGTGCCACCCTTCTAATGAGTTATTGGTCTTTGGTAGGTATCCCTGCACCAGATCAAAAGTAGTCCATAACTCAGGTTTAAAAATAGCATCTCTCCTACGGCGTCGGAAGGGACGACCAATCCACGTATCTTCAAAATGATTCGTTAACTCTTCCAACTCAGGAGGCATAACACCTTGCAAAGATTCAAATACCTCGCAAATATCATCAGCTGGCACAAAAACTAAGGCTACCAATATCTTACAATCTTTTCGAATATGCTCCTCGCTTAAAATATAACTGTGTAAGATTTAAAGCCTGTATTTTCCGCCATATGCAATGAGCCAGATGAAAAAAGTAACCACTTATTTGCGTGCCTTCAAACACATTTGAAAATGCATCTTGAAAAGCCTTTTCAAAAATCACAAAGCCTAGGTATCGGGCGTCATAATCTGGGGCTAAATTCAAAATTGTCCTTAATGCCCTTTCATATGAATCCTGTTTTTTTTTTTTCTTTGCAAAAGTATACATATCACTGGAACAACACTTCCTTCACAGAACATATAAATAACAAAGTTGGTGGAAAAGGCGTGTTTTCTTAAATTTCCATGCCTTAGCTTTATTTCGTCAAATATTCCGCCAAATTGTCTTTGCGCTGAATAGTCCTTGTGCTGAATCGTCATGCGCTGAATTGTCTCTAAGCTGAATTGTCCTGCGCGGAATTGTCGGCCCACGGCCCTCGGCTAACATGGTATACGCGATGTCCGAGTAGTCAGGGGGAAGGGGGTTGAGGGGGTGGGGTTGATGAAGTGCATTAGGCAACTGGAGTGCTATTCTTTTAATTATGAGTTTTTTCTCGCAGGTTCTTGAAACATGTAACATTACAGTCTCTTCAATTAGTAAATCACCCTTGAACAGACTTCACTGTAATCTAATTTTAATGATTAGCTTTGCATATCAAGAAAGTAGTGTAAATGTCACGGAATTGTTGAATCAGGGTTCAGGACTAGGCCTATACTGAATGAGTGATAATGACAGCAATCATGATGTCGAGGGAATGCAGGTAGGGAGGTTACTGCACTTTGAACAACGTCAGCTTTTTAACCTCTTTCGATTTCTGCACGAATATACGTACCTGCTACCTTTTTCAGGAAAGACTGAAGAAAGTAAAATTTCCATATTTTTTCATTCTTTTTCATCTGACAGAGACGAAAGCATTTTCTTGAGTGTGTTTTTCCCTTCGATTGGTGTCTGATGAATACTTTTGATGGAGAGAGGTATTTGAAAATACGCTTTAAGTCTTTGATCTGTGTTTAATGAATAGGCCTATCTTTGATGGAGAGGAGATTCCATTCGGCTTCCTTTTCTTTTCTTTATCGGATTCCAGTAAATACCTTTGATGGAGAAGGAGAAGGTTTCAATGATACTTGCATTTTCCCCTTTGTTCAGTACCTAAAGAATACATTTGATTTGGAAGTATTTCATTCACATTGCATTGGCCTAATCGTCGATTTCCTTTTTAATGACAGTGGCATTCATTGTTGCAAAACCTATAAATAAGCCTCACATCTGCACATTCCACATTACTGGAACGGTAAGGCATTGTCTCCAGTTTCTTGCTCACGAAATGAATAAGGAATCTGACACTTGTAACCCCAACACGCTCTTAGCGGAAAAGCTATGAAAGAGTAACAAGTGAACTGTGAAGTGACCATCCCCATCTCCTCCTCCCCATACCCATGTGTACTCCCACATCCTGTGCGCGCCGTCTCACTTGGCCGCCACTGAATGATAACGGTTATTTTTAAAATTCGCCTCACTGGTAAAGGAGCTTTCAAATATATGTCTATAGAACATTTTCTGCTCAGAATGACCCTTTCTTTCATTTCTCGAAATATTTGCAACAAAATCGTGCTACATATATATATATATATATATATATATATATATATATATATATAAATATACACATACACACATTAAAGTAATGAAGGAAGGAAAACAACCTAATTATCATATCGTTTAACACCGGCATAAGAGAACTTGAGCTGGTAGAGAATTCGTTCGCTGATATTGAATGTAGCTAGCATGACCCGATGAAAGTTGGTCTGGAGATATCGGAATAATGAAACCTGAACCCAATTCGGATCGTGTTTTCTTGAGAATTGCTGGTTAATTTAGAACACAGTAACTATAATAGTTTGGACTGCGTTATTCTTAGTGTAAAATTCCTTGTGATCGCATCTGCCGGCATGTGTGAAACGTCTCGTTGTGGACAAAATTTCTGAGTTTGAAAATTATTAAATTATTTTTATCCATATAATTGTTGAAATCTCGTGTGTTTTCCTCGTATCCTTGATTGGCTCTGTAATGCGAATTATTATATATTTTTGATTTTTGTTTATTTGCTTATTCTTATTTTACGTTCATTTCCATTCAGAATCGACAAAGGAAACAAATCATTGATGAAACCCAGCAATGACTCTCTCTCTCTCTCTCTCTCTCTCTCTCTCTCTCTCTCTCTCTTTCATAGCTCCCTTCTCTTCCTCTCTCTCTCTTCTAGGGCAGGGCTTTGGATATAATTTCCTTCATAATCTATCATCGCCACACTTTCGTACTTTATAGAGCTATTCTGTTCCTAACACTCTTGTTTTTCACTTACTCCTGGCTTCTGGGACAGTCATTCTGACAATAATTCTCTCCAAATTCATATGTTCTCCGTAACTTTTCTCCTTCATCTTATAACATCTGCTTTTACTTTACCTTTACCTAATGTCTCACGTAATTCGATCCAGAAGGCATTATTAATCTCTCTCTCTCTCTCTCTCTCTCTCTCGTTCCTCTCTCTCCTCTCTCTCTCTCTCTCTCTCTCTCTCTCTCTCTCTCACACACACACCACACACACAGGGCAGGAACATAGAAGCAGGTGACTTAGTAAACTATTTATTCCAACGTTTCGGGATTCTCAATCACATCTTCAGGGATATGACATCTACAATAATAAAGTACAATATATAAATATTAAATCATAAAAAAAGGAAATTTAAATTTAAATTTTAACCCTTGTTATGCATGCATGTATGTATTTGCACCAGATCATGTTTGCTTTCGTGGACACCTTTGCATAACCTCATCTCCTTTCACAGAGTAATTAAACCATTTTTCATCATGAATTCTGTACGTTCAGCTTTTTGGAAGTATATCATTAATCCTGAAGGCTTTTTGACTATTCCCAAATATTCCTTGAAGGACTTTTTTTTTCTCTTTTGGCGATCAATTTGACAATTCCCACATATTCCTTGAAGGACTTTTTTTTTTTTTTTCTCCCTTGGCGATCAAGACCCTTAAATCCTAAGTCTTTCAGTTGCATAAGCCCTTATATTTATACATCAAAACACCCGTATGGGCGAGTGGGGCCTAGTGTCGTCAGTGCACCTCACACGTTGCACTTTAGGCATTACTTAAGGTTCTTCGCAGCGTGTCTTCGGTCCCTAGCTGCAACCCTTTTCATTCCTTTTACTGAGCTTCCATTCGTATTCTTTCTCTTCCGTCCATCTTGCTATCCACACTCTCCTAACATTTGTTTCGTGGTGCAACTGCGAGGTTTTCCTCATGTCATACCGTTGAAACCTTTCTACTCTCAGTTTTCCTTTCAACGCTGAATGACCCCATAGATCGCAGTGCTTGGCCTTTGATCTGAATTCGATACCCCATTCCATTCATCGTAGCCATTAGTTCACTGACGCTATCTCCGTTGTTATGCGAAGTTTCCCAGTGTAATTCTAACGATGTCTGGCGGTTTTCGTAACTGAAGATTCAGCATACTAATATACTCGTGGGACTTTGCGTAAGGCAGTGGTTTCCAACCTGTGGGGCGCGCCCCGTGTGGGGGAGTGATCGAAGGGCTGCCAAGGGGCCAATGCTTGATGAAGGGGATAATAATATCTGAAAACTATTAATTGTGATGGAATTCAGAATTTCTAAATACTGAGAAAATATTTCAGATGTAAATATGAAATTTAGTTGTCTAAATATGTAAACTATTTAAAATTCTATATTAAGGAATTGATATATATATGTATATGTATATATATATATATATATATATATATATATATATATATATATATATATATATATATATATATATATATATATATATGCATTCCATCGAATCACTCCAATTGCTCACTTCTCCAGTCTGGAATTTCATCTGCTTATTCCAAGACTCGAGTTCTCAGCAATCATTGTAATTCACTTTTTCCCGAGAAGTCTTTCCGCTCCTCCCCAGGATCCTGACCGTAATTTCGTTTGGTTTTCTTGCAATTCACTTTTATTAGTTCTGTCTTTCGCCTTTCGTCGTCTTATTCCCCCATCATTTATATCAATTCGTGTCTCCCGTAGGAGGTTAGTGCCATCAATGTACCTCACGTGGTGCACTGTAGGCATTACTTACAGTTCTTTGTAACGTTCCATCGGCCCTTACCTTCAACCCCTTTCATTCCTTTTACAGAACCTCCGTTCATATTCGCTTTCTTCCACATTACTCTCTACCCTCTCCGAACAAGTGTTTCTTTTCCTGTTATACCTAACTTACTCTGTTTCCTTTTCAGCACTGGATGATCTCATAGTTCTCAGCGCTTGGCCTTTGGCCTAACTTTTGCTTTCCCGTTCCATTAATAATCCACTTCAGTTTTCCCTTTATCTGATCCCCAAATGCCATTCTCTACATTCTTCACTTAGTTCTCGTTTATGTATCTAAATAAAAAGCGATATTTATTTATCGAAGTACATCAGTTTCTGTCACAATATATGGCCACTGCTCTAACTTGACGTTTTGTTTGTTTTGCTCGCTTCCATGTCCGTTCTGGACCGTTTGTCCTTCATCATCGCAGAGTGTTCTCCCCTACGCATCAAAGACACTTTTCCATCAACTCCTTTTCGGTCAGTAATTATCTACTGTCATTTTTACCGATGCAGGGTCAAGCCCAATTGTACTTGCAAAATCCCTTCCTCATAGCACCACGCCCTTCATCTCGGTCTCAAAAGCTCTCCGAAATAATGTATCAGTTAATTGTGGGTTCCATTATCATGAAGGAGTTGTCTGCTCTCAACCAGAAAAAAAATGTCTTGCTCTCCGTTTTCTGTTGTTTGCAAGAATTCAGCAACTACGCCATGAGAGGCATTTTTATGTTCCTTGCTCATAACAGAATGACAACAAACAACGGGGTCTTTGTGAAAGCCTTTCTTGATTTGTTTTAGGGTGAAAGTTCCTTAATAAGAGCATATCGTGGTACTAACGACAGCCATACATGTAGCTCATAACTTATATTTCATGGCCATCAGTACTGTAAATAGTTTCATACTGGAGGGTCTGTTGGTTACTGTATACGCGATGGTTTAAAGGACAAGCATGCGCATTTCTGTATATGAGAGAGAGAGAGAGAGAGAGAGAGAGAGAGAGAGAGAGAGAGACGAGAGGAAACGGGAAAACAGTCAGTAGAATAAAGAGAACAAAGAAACCGATGCTTTGTTTAAGCATCCTTTTTGGTGACACGGTGACAAAGCAAACAGTCGACGGGGGAATTCCGGCCAAACCCATTAAGTCGACTTTTAAGGGAATTTATCTCTTTCCCCACTTTGAAAAATGGCAGCTCGTTTTCCGGGTATTTCCGCTCTCCCCTCCAGCCTATTTTTTCATCCATTTATAGTGTCATTTTCCTTTTTATTTTTTCTTTGCCTTGTGCACATAATATAGAGACGAAAGAAGGGGCAGGCAAGGATGGAAAATTCATATATCCAGTTGTGAAATTATGAGGATGAAACTCAGAACTGCGGAGTTCCATTGGGTCAAATTATCACCGTCCTTCGTTTTGATTAGATTGTTAGGGTCGTGTGCTGCGCGTTTTCGAGTAATTTAGCTCTTGGCTCGATTACTCTGACGCCCACCAGAGGCCACTGCGAATTTAGAGTTGGTTAATGGCTAATGAGAGCCACTCGTGCAAGTGAGCCTCCAGATACAGGTGTTGATGAAGTATGAACAGACTTGGGAAGACTTCATTAATATTTCGTCCGCTGTAGAGGAATCCAGGCTAATATTTGACAAGTTGTCAAATTTTTTCTTAAAAAAAACAAGGTTCCCTTGAAGTTCTTTTTGACAGATCTGTACATAGCTTAAGCTTCTTACATTTTATCCAATTAATGCCATGATTTTTGTTATTCATATGTACAAATAATACCTCTTGACATATTATCTGTTCTCACTCTATATTTATGTTGTTTCAGCCAAACAAACAACGTTTTGCCACTTGGTTCCCATATGTTTTATTACATTCTTTACTTGGAATGTGTAGATACAGACACTTTTGTCTCTCGGGGAAATTTCTCATTAGCACGGGTATTCGTCAGTCAATAAAAAGTTGTCAAGGCTGTGCTTTTAAGAAAGTTCTTGCGCTAAACTGCCTGGGTAACTTCAATTGCCTGCAGTTTCACGTATCTTGACATTAATTTGCGAACGATTCCGGGCTACTAACTCGGAGTACCCTAAGGCCGGTGTCACACTATGCGGCCTCGCCGCTGCGGTGAAACCGTATGCAGCGCCGCACAGGTGATATCACGCACAAACGCGGAACAAGGCGTGATGATGCAACCCCTGACTGACTCGGGACGTGTGCAAGATCTTTCCCTCATGCACAAGTTGTAAACATTATTTTCCTAACTTAACGTGAAGCGGTCTTCGTAATTAACACCCACACTTAGTACTACTCATACTAACAACAAGAATCAAATAAAAAGGACATGTCCATATATCCTTAGTTATAGGTGGAAACACAAAATAATTGAACAGAAACATCGCCAAAATTCGGTACTGCTCAAATCTACGTTCAAGTAGAGCCTTGTTTCACCAACGAAAATTAAACCAAATAATCTATATTTTATTAGAAATCGTTTTTCTGTTCTGCTTAAAATACACATTACTTTTTTTTTTTACATTTTCATTCTAATAAATAAATCCTAAATATCCTATCCTAAAATTCCTGTATCTTTAATTCAACGCGAAACACCTTTTTCAGACCTTTGTAGGCTCTCCATAGACCTTTCCTAACCCCAACAAGAACAAGAACAAGAAAGTAGTTTGTAGGCTTACTCGAAAAAGCAATAGTCGCATGATTAAGGTGAAAGTGATTGTATGAGATAAAGTTGGAAGAATTCCTTTAGCCTGAAAACTTGAGGTTATCTGAAAAGGTCAATTTTCCAGCTCCTTCAGGGTAAATTCTATACAGGATACTGGATTTTTAATCTATTTAGAAGGTTATTTATATTCTTTTCTTCTGGCAAAGAACAGAAAATGTCATCTGCTAAGCTTAACCTTAACCCACCTCTTGGCAATAAGTTTGTGTAAATATACTCCAAAAAATTATCTATTCTTTATAGATATTGGGTAGTACTAGAGACAAAAGATTGTTTTGTTTGTGTGCTCCTTTTACGTTGCATGTAACCAGTGGTTATTCAGCAACGGGACCAACGGCTTTACGTGACTTCCCAACCATGTCTAGAGTGAACTTCTATCACCAGAAATACACATCTCTCACTCCTCAATGGAATGGCCGAGAATCGAACCCGCGACCACCGAGGTGGGAAGCTAATACCATACCAACCACGCCGCTGAGGCGCTCCCCATACTGAATTTCTGCTGAAAGTAAAGTCTTTAAAGGTAAATTCAACCTGTGATGCAAACTCAAGAGTTTGAAAACAAAAACCTTCTGGTGTTCCCTTTTCATATTTGTTTTTATACCATTCCGAGACTGAGCAAATCATTAGATATTAATGTTTGTTGAACATTGGCTTTAATTGGGAACATGCTAATGAGAAATTTCCCCGAGAGACAAAAGTGTCTGCATCTACACGTCCATGGAAAGAATGCAAAATGACATACAGGAAACAAAGTGGCAAAACGTTGGTTGTTTGGCTGAGACAACATAAATATAGTGAAAACAGATATGACAGAGGTATTATTTACACATAAAAATAACACAAATCATGGCATTAGTTGGATAAAATGTAAGAAGCTTAAGCTATGTAGAGATCTGTCAAGAAAAAACCTCAGTGGATTCTCTAAAACGGACGAAATATTATCGAAGTCTTCCCGAGTCTGTACACACTTCGTCAACAACTGTATCTGGAGGCTGACTTAAACGAGAAGCTCTCTTTAGCCAACTCTAAATTCGCAGTGGCCTCTGGTGGGCGTCAGAGTGATCGAGCCAAGAGCTAAATTACTCGAAAACGCGCAGCACACGACCCAACGGAACTCCGCAGTTCTGAGTTTCATCCTCATAATTTCACAACTGGATATATGAATTTTCCATCCTTGCCTGCCCCTTCTTTCGTCTCTATATTATGTGCACAAGGCTGAAAAAAATGAAAGTCTATAAATGGATGAAAAAATAGGCTGGAGGGGAGAGCGGGAAATACCCGGAAAACGAGCTGCCATTTTCCAAAGTGGGGAAAGAGATAAATTCCCTTAAAAGTCGACTTAATGGGTTTGGCCGGAATTCCCCCGTCGACTGTTTGCTTTGTCACCGTGTCACCAAAAAGGATGCTTAAACAAAGCATCGATTTTCTTTGTTCTCTTTATTCTACTGACTGTTTCCCTTTTCCTCTCTTGCTTTGTCATTGCTTCTCTCTCTCTCTCTCTCTCTCTCTCTTTCTCTCACCCCACATTCATCCGTGAGAAACTGTTAGTTATGCCTACAAAGTACCTGACACCCCCCTTCCCCCGCCTCTCTCTCTCTCTCTCTCTCTCTTAAAAATATACATACGTACAAGCGCTCAGGCGCTTACTGATACCCACGCACATACAGTAAAAGTAACAGACTTTGGCATGAAAGCATTCATTGTACTGCGAGGTGCGAAATACCAGTAGTTAGAGTTGCATTTGTTGTTGTTGTTGTTGTAACGACTCCGTTAAGATGCGCTTTAATGTTAGAGAACATCCATCCTAAAACAAAACAGGGCAGCTTTTCACAAAGCTCGTGTTGTTTCTAGCAATCGTGTTAAAAGATGGAATATAAAATTTAGGCAAAGACTGGCCGTAAAAAAAATTTGAAATGTGTAACAGGAGGTAAACCTGGCAGCTGCACCTTGTATAAATTGTTAGGAGAGATTGGAAAGTAAGTTGGAAGAAAGAGAATATGAACGGACTTACAGTAAAGGGAATGAAAGTGCTTGCAGCTATGAACCTAAAGGACGCTGCAATGACCCTAAAGTAATGCCTACAGTGCACCGCATGGGTCGTAGTAACGGCACTACCACCTACGGAGATGGGACTCAAGACATGCCTCTTTTATGGCGAAGTTGCTAAATACCGTGGGGGGGGGGGGGTTTGGGGATTTGGGGGAGGGGGGAGGGTGGTTGAGGTAACATCCGATGAAACCGTGCTTTTTTTGAATTAGTTAAACTCATAATAGTTTATGAATTATCAGGGAGCGGTTTTGACAGCGAGATGAAGGGTGTAATGATATGAAGAAGGGTATGATGTACCTCCCCTTTATTCTGTATCTACAAAAATGAGAGGAGATCATTACCGCTGGAAAAGGAGTTATGAAAAAGTGACGCTCATGGAAATGACACACATGGAAAAGTGACTCTCATGGAAAAGTGACTCTCATGGAATGACATTCATGGAAATGACACACTTGGAAAAGTGACACTCATGGAAATGTCACACCTGGATATGACACACATGGGAAAGTGACACTCATGGAAATGACACTCATGGAAAAGTGACACTCATGGACAAGTGACACTCATGGACATGACGCTCATGGAAAAGTGACACTCATAGAAAAGTGACACTCATGGACAAGTGACACTCATGGAAAAGTGACACTCATGGACAAGTGACACTCATGGACATGACGCTCAAGGAAAAGTGGCATAGAAAAGTGACTCAGAAATGACACTGATGGAAAAGTGACACTCATGGAAATGACACTCATGGAAAAGTGACACTCATGGAAATGACACTCATGGAAAAGTGACACTCATGGAAAGGGGAGAAAATGAATGACAAACTGTCTAAAGCGCTGGACACGAAAGTGACAAAAACATACAAAACGTGGAATCATAGAGTGGGGGGAATACATGTAGTGTTTGAGAGATATAAGCACCTCTATAAACAAAACGAAGTAACTCTCTCTCTCTCTCTCTCTCTCTCTACTTCTCTCACACACACACACACACACACACACACACACACACACTATGCGCATGATTGGCCTTAAACCATCTTGTATACAGTAACCAACAGACCTTCCAGTATGAGCTACATGTATGGCTGTCGTTAGTAACACAATATGCTCTTATTAAGGAACTTTCACCCTAAATAAATATATAAAGTCTTTCACAAAGACCCCGTTGTTTGTTGTCATTCTGTTATGAACAAGGAACATAAAAATGCCTCTCATGGCGTAGTTGCAAGACCTTTTTTTTCCGGTTGAGAGCAGACGACTCCTTCATAATAATGGAACCCACAATTAACAGATTCATTATTTCGTAGAGTTTTGAGACCGAGATGAAGGGCGTGGTGCTATGAGGAAGGGAATTTGCAAGTACAATTGGGATTGACCCTGCATCGGTAAAATTGACAGTAGATAATTACTGACCGAAAAGGTGTTGATGGAAAAGTGTCTTTGATGCGTAAGGGAGAACATCTGCGATGATGAAGGACAAACGGTCCAGAACGGACATGGAAGCGAGCAAAACAAACAAAACGTCATGTTAGAGCAGTGGCCATATATTGTGCCAGAAACTGATGTACTTCGATAAATAAAAGTAGCTTTTTATTTAGATACATAAACGAGAACGCAGTGAAGAATGTAGGGAAAACTGGAAATGAATTATTCAAGGAACTAGCATACGAAATTTAGGCCAAAGGCCAAGCGCTGAGGCCTATGAGGTCATTCAGTGCTGAAAGGGAAATTGGGAATAGAAGAAGGTAAGCTGTGAGATACGTAAAATAACAGCAAAGGTAATTGGGGTCATGATCACTTTCGTGGGTAACCACATAGACAAAAGCTTTTGTTTTTTCTATAATCATTTTTCCAGCTGATAGACTACACAAAGCACATTTAATTGGACGCTATGTAGTACTGCCCATTTGATGCTAACAAGGTTAATCCCTGGTAGTATGAATTGTGTGTGTGTGTGTGTGTGTGTATTTTTATTTTTTATTTTTGAGTGAGAGATTTATCCAGATTTACGTCTATTGATGACTCATGTTAAGCCACATTTTTATTCTTTGCACTTGGATCAATGTGTTTTTGATGCCGAATTATACGGTAAAAGGGATATTAATATTCATAATTTTCGATAAGAAAATCTTCATCGTGCAATTGCTTTTCAAAAGATGTATCAATGACATGACTTGATATGACAGTCGAGAACTGACGGATTGTAAAGTATAGCAAATTCTTGAAAAATGGAAGCAATTAGAATTTTGATTTTGATATAAGATTTATTTTCCAGAATATTTTGGATATACGTCATATAGTAGGGTACATATAATAGGGTACAATGGAAATTTATCCGTGTATGATAGAGTAAAGTCTGTATTCTCCGTAGAGCGGTAGTGCCTTCAGTGCACCTCAAGTGGTGCACTGTAAGCATTACTTATAGGTCTTTCCAGCGTCCCTTCGGCCCCAAGCTGCAACACCTCTATATCTTATACCGTACCTCCGTTCATATTCCCTTTCATCTGACTCTCTTCCCTCTCTGAAAATTGTTTCCTAGTGCAACTGCGAGGCTTTCCTTCTTTTGCAATTTCAAACCTTTCACTCTCAATTTCCCTTTCAGCGCTGAATGACCTCATAGGTCCCAGCGCTTGGCCTTTGGCCTAAATTCTATATTCTGGGTTATTCTATTCTATTCTATTCTGTTCTATTCTATTCTGTTCTATTCTGTTCTATTTTATTCTATTCTGTTCTATTCTATTCTATTCTGTTCTATTCTATTCTATTCTGTTCTATTCTATTCTGTTCTATTCTATTCTGTTCTATTCTCTACTGCCTGTACTACACACAAATGTGAAGATTGATACGGCGTTTTACATAATAGGACTGTCAAATGAATCCTTGTAATAAGCGAATTTTGACTTGAGCATCAGGTAAATAGAACTACTTCATTAACCCTCCTTTTGTTTGGTTTATTTTCTTAATTGTGTTGCGATAGTTCCAAACAATAAAACTTAGGCTAATTACCTTGTTTTGACAGACAAATTTTGGTGTTTATTCACTTATAGTTGTCTTCATCTGTAGACAATGTTGCCCGTTCCATATTCTCTGTTTTATTTTTATTATTTTTTCGTAGTACTATCACTCGTAATGACTGTATTGCAGTAAAGTACATTAAGTCTATTATTGGCCAGTTGAGGTTGTAATGTTAATTATTTATGCACCCACGGATAGTTGCAATGACATCTAATGTTTTAGAAACTGAATCCTTCTTCTATATCTGAATGTCTTGTCAAGTCCCTTCGGCCCCAGCTGCAACCCCTTTCATTCCTTTTCCTGTACCTCCGTTCATATTCTCTTACTTCCATCTTAATTTCCACCCTCTTCTAATAGTTGCTTCATAAGGCAACATTGAGGGTCTCCTCATGTTACACCTTTCAAACCTTATTACTGTCAGCTTCCGTTTTAGCGCTGAATGACCTCATAGGTCACAACGCTTGGCCTTTGGCCTAAATTCTATATTCTGCTCTGTAAAGAATTGTCTCGGTCCTATTACTAGTAACTTGGGACTTGTCAGTATTTGCGTGTACGGTTCTTCGCTGCGTGTGTTAAATGGTCTCGTACACGATTCCCTTTGATAGAATAAATTATCGAAGGTTTATGTCTGATGAATATGTCTTAATATCCACCGATTCACTTCATTATAAGCCTATTGTCACTTTTTCTTCTTTTTTACAAGTAACACTTTGGATATTGCTCCCGTGTGCTTCTAGGCAGTATGCCGCCCTTCCACACACTCATGCTAGGCGCACCCGTCAGGCTTCATCCGTAGGGGGCTAGTGCCGTCAGTGCACCTCACCCGGTGCATTGTGGGCATAAATCACTCCGTCTCACCATTCACTTGCAGCGTTGGAATTCTTCTCCTTTTCGTGTTTCCAAAGTCATGGAACTGTCCCATTGTCAAGAGATGAGAATGCCCTTGTTTAGGGAGTGTGAAACGTATCAGTACAATTTTGAGGTGAAATCATTTTTGGGAGGGAAAAAAAAAAAAAAAAAAAAAAAAACAAAAAAAAAAAAAAAAAGATGGCTACCTTGGCATGTTACCAACGCGTGACCTCCGAGGTGCCAGTACTGAACATGGTGAAGCTCAATGGGACGCCTTGTTTAGTACTATAGTAGATTCACTTCACCCGTGCATCTCATGCCCAGCGCCGTTCCTTACGACGCTCCTGATTGGCTGTTGATAAACCAAGCACAGGGCTGGAAACTGTCTCGAGAGAGAGTTCACGCAGGCAACATTCATGTTCCAACATCTTTCAAACATTATAACTTTCTTACACCTCAGTTTTACTTGCAGAAAAGGACTGTTTCCCAATTTCATCACTCAACATTATCAAGCCGATGATTTAAGGATTACAATGATATAAGAATTATGTACTTCAGTAAACTTAATGCTGAATTATTTTTATAGTGAAACAAACAATTAATTCTTAATATGAAATATATTCTTTCATTCTTTACATGAGATCGCAGTGATTCATCATTTATCATCTTGTGTTTCATACAGTTTCGTAGCTTAAATGTCATGGAAGTAAAGCTGCCAAATCAATTACAGGCAGGGTTATCAATATGAAAATAACAAGAAGATTAAGAATATTAATCTCTCTCTCTCTCTCTATTATCTTCGTGTAGTCAGGTGTTGCTCACATGATCACTCGATGACGTCATCATCATGATCACACCCCTCGATAGAAGAAGGCTTTTGGGGGGAGGGGGCGGGGGAGAATATTAAGACTTCCTTATCATCACTATCATTATCACCGTCACCTTTTCATATTCTATAGTGTAACTCTCTATATAAAAATAAAACTCGTTACTTGGATATTGATACCATATGGAGGAAATTTATTTATCCCATTGATTTTTCTTTCGCTACAATCAGTCCTCATTTTTATTATATATTACGATTGTCTTCATAATTCTTATATCATTATAATCCTTAAATCATTGGCTTGAAGACGTTTAGTGATAAAATTGGGAAACGCTCCTTTTCTGCAGGTAAAACTGAGGTGCCATGAAAGTTATGACTTTTGAAAGAGGAGAAGTGGAACCTACATCTTGCCTACATGAACTCTCTCGAGAGGCTGAGAGTTTTCAGTCCTGTGATTGGCTTATCAACAGCCAATCAGGAGCGTCGTAAGGAACGGCGCTGGGCATGAGATGCACGTGTGAAGTGAATCTACTATAGCGCATCGGGGATCAATGTATTTTTATATATATAATGCCATTTTTATGTAGAGTAGTCGAGATATTATATTAATAAAGGCTATCTTTGATTCCCGATGGGTTTAGTACTAGCACCTTTAGTACTAGCACCTTTAGTACTAGCACCTTTAGTACTAGATAGCAAACCGAAGTAGATAGCAAACCGAAGTAACACACCCAAAAAAAGGTAGATGATACGCCAAAGTTTCTACGGTGCAATCGAGTTTTCTGTACAAAGTATAATGCTCTATGAAAGCCTCGGCCACGACTCATGAAACTTTCAGCCACTCCCCGGTGGTGGCTTGTGCTTCTGGCTCGGCCCGATGGTGGCCTTTGTTTTCGGTGCCAGACGCGCGATCATGGCTGACCTTAACTTTAAATCAAATAAAATTACTGGGGCTAGAGGGCTACAATTTGGTATGTTTGACGATTGGAGGGTGGGTGATCAACACACCAATTTACAACCCTGTAGCCTTAGTATTTTCTAAGATCTAAGGGCGGACAGGAAAAGTGCGGTCGGACAGAAGACATAAACCCTTTGCATTAAGCAGAATATCCTTTATGTGCGAGTTCCGGAGATACCACCTCATTTCCACTTTTTCATCGTTTATTGAGGACTAGCTAACGGATAATGCCCAGCATCTGGACTGCAGTCGAAATCAATTAGAAGTGTAATACCGAATGTTTATAGGAACGTGGTAAATGATTATTGATAGTATTATTGTAATAGGTAGTGATTAGACAAAAGCACCATTGCCCACCAAAGAGCATGAGAATAAATATTTTATTCTATGTACACCTCGGGGTGAGTTTTGACAAGGCCATCTAGAGGAGAAGGCCTGTTCAGTGGGGGGTTGACGTCAGCGGAGTATGTCGACTTGGTCGAAGCCCTCAGGCTAACAGGACAACTGACCATCTACAACCTCTCTCTGTTTCTTTTCCATGGCTTAATTAATGCGTTACAACTTCTTCTTTTTTTCAGTTTACCCTCCTCTTGAAGCTGATTTTTTAAAATCATTTTGTTACTACTGCTTAGGGTAATCATCCCTTTCTTAAACAGCTAAACTTACTGTGGTCTAGTTTGGGCATAGTAAATAACCAGAATCATTCTAACACGATTTTATTGTAAAAGAAAATCAATTAACAGAAATAGTAAAAATTTCTAACAATTTTAAATGAACTAAAATGCAATTCTTTTCACAATTACCAACACACACCTGATCTTACTGTGTATTTTCTTTACATGACGCATTTCACATTGTTTTTTTATTTCTTGACTCTGTCAGTGTTTGCAATTTTCTCTTTTTCCCTTGGTTCATAAGCTTATTTTCAGAGAGGATATTGTTTTGTTTTGAGCAGTAGTTGTTTAGAAGTACATTAGTTGCTGACCATATTATCATTTTCTCTATTTTTTCTGAATTATGACCAGCATCACATGAATCCATTGGAAGTAGTGCTTCATCATCAGCTAATTTGTTGTACGTCAAGACACTCCCCACAATTCTCTGATTAGCAATTTTGTGAAAAGACTCATTCTGGACCATTTTGTCAATAACAATGTAACTGTACATAACAATATTTGTGACCACAGGATTTGGGTACATCAGGAATCCTCTGCTGATACCATCAATATACTTGTAATTTTCCTGCACATCATTTTCAGTGTTGCAAGTTAGCATGCCCTTACAACAATCACAGTTCATTTTTTTGAAAACTGCATAGCAACAATAGCCTGCTACATAAACTATTACTGGCAAGATATTCCTGCATTTTCCAAAATCTTCTTTTGTTAAAGTTATGTCGAACCGATCTACCTCATCTGAATGCGATATATTTTCCAGTCCTTCCCAATTAGTCTGAAAATCCCTTAGTACAATTTTCTTGTCATTAATTGTCAAATTCCTCTCCAACACTTGAGATTATTGGAATCTTTTTTTCACACTCAAATATCTGTCTAATAGAAATGTTGTAATTACCACCTGAAAGTTGCCTATATTGACCAAATCTAGATTCTAATTTATCAGTTTGAAATTTGGCAGTAAGTATATATCTCATATTTAGCTCTGATGTACAGTAACTAGCTATTTCTGTAATGGCATGAGTAGTGTGCTTGTGCTTTAGAGCTGTGAAAGTTTCACGTGTGAGTTTTCCACCTATAGACTCCATTTTTTCCCATGCTTCTAACTAATTTCCAAAGTTGTTAAGGAATTTAATTTTTTCATCATCAGTGGAAGTAGTTAATGGAGTAGAATAAATATTTTTTGTTCTATCACCCTTGTTGGGTGCATGCACATTCATTATTGTCCACCATGTGTGAATAATCTTTATGTAGTCTGCAACAGTAGAATAGCATGTTAAGAAATGTTTCTTGCCAATACTCAAAAGTGCTTCCACAACATATTCATTAAAAATCTGCACGGCCAATTTTACATTTTGCCTTTCCAAAACTGATGGAGAGAGTGCTTTTACTGATAGCTTATATGAATGTTTCAGTAAATATTCTGCTTCGTAGGTGTACAGTTTTTGCAAAGTTTTAAAAGGAGCCAACTGAGTTTTGTGATTTTCGTAATAAACTCCATCTGATGAAAATTCAGGATACCTCATAGTTTTCTCTACATCATTTTGATTTAGCCAGTTATTTCTGATGCATTTGAGTAAGTGAAGAGAATCAAACATGAAAAGAGTGGTCTACTACTATCTACTGGGTGTGGATATACTATTGATAATTTCGGTGGCTTGGCAAACAGTGATAAAGCCTTACCATTAATGGCATTGTTGTCAGTTATGACACATATAACCTGGAGACCAGTCTCCTCCAAACCAACAATAACTTTCTTCAAAATGGTATGGAGAACATCCGCTTTCATACATTTTGCTGGAATGATGTGTACAACATCCCTAAATTTTGACATGACACTGCTAATCATAAAGACATTTGCACTTGCTGCAGCTTCAACAGTATCAAATGCTGCCCCAACAATATTTCCACATTTGTAATCAAAATATGGCTTTATGTGAATTTCATCCACCATTAGCGTTACCTTTGTATCAACTGCCTCAAGTGTTTTAAATCTGTTTTTAATATATACTAGGAAATTACAGGGTTTTTGTTCAGAATCAGGACCCGAAAGTTTTTGACAAGAAAATCCTTTTGACTGTGGAGTAACTTGGCAGTATCAGAAAATTCTTTTCCCTTAATAATCTGCAGAATATTCACATCTGTTCATTGTCATCAAATTTAATTGCTCACAAACAAACTGAAGTGTACTGAGATGCTGAAATGACTGTTCTTTGATTACTGATAGCAGTGAAATTACCAAATGAATTATAGTAAAAATGTTACAAGGTTTTGCTGTTTTCTGCTCCCTTATGTCGGTCATTCGTAATTTACTCAACAAGAAGTCAAGATCCCAAGTATCGTTAACAGCTACAGGGACTTTATGATTTCCAAGCATTTTCAACTGAACATCATTCAAAGCGGAAAGCACCACTGACTTAGCACTACCAAGGTCGCGTCACACCTCTTCACCCCTCAATTGACCTGGCCTTCTCCTCTAGATGG
>NC_087203.1:34646775-34659275 GCF_015104395.2 Macrobrachium nipponense | reverse complement strand
CGAAATCTGGCATCAAGAACCGTATCCATGACAAGGCGTCCTTTTCCTGGCAGTAATTTAGGTTCAGGTCGACTTCGGTAATGAGCTTGTTTGATAGCAGGCCCATGATTCATGCTGCTAATGACGATGACCTTTGCCAAGTGAGCATGAGGACGGTGACATGCTCACGCTATCGTTGAGAATTTCTGGGTAATGAAAAGGAGCGAAGGCTTGGCCTCGGTGCCCCCTGGAATCATGGTTAAGCCTACGGAAGTAGAGACCCACAGGAGACGCGTGACTGGAAGTATTCCAGGGGAGTGGTGGCGCTACTCCTCTATACAGGGGTAGTCCTACAGGAGTGGGAATATTAGGCCAGAGGAAGATGAGATAATGCTGAGGAGGGAAGGAGAGCGAAGGTAGCATGTATTGAAAAAGAAAAGAAGAAGAGGAGGGGAGAGAGAGAGAGAATGTGTTAGATGTAGATAGGAGATAAGTAGGAAGTGAGGAAAGAGGGAAGAAAAATAAGAAGTTGTGGAAGAGAGAAAAGAGAAGAAGAGAGGAAATTATGGAAAGACAAAAGAAGAGAGAGAGAGAGAGAGAGAGAGAGAGAGAGAGAGAGAGAGAGAGAGAGAGAGAGAGAGAGAGAGAGGCGAGTACCTATGGTAGATGAAGATAAGAGATGGGAGGAAGTGAAGGAAGAAAGGAGAAAAAGAGGTATTTGGAAGAGGAGAAAGTAAAATCAAAAGAAAAAAGTACAATGATGATTGGGATGAGGTGAACTACTAATGGAGAGAGTGGAAATAATATAGATGAGAATGATAATGAGGAGAAAGAGAAGAATAATGACATGAAGAGAAGGTAAAAGAGGAGACATCATTAAAGCGAGGAGGGTAAAAGCAGTGTTTGAGAATGAATAGAATAATGTTGGAGGGGAAGGAAAATGGTGATGAAGAGGAGGAGGAGGAGGAGGAGAATAATCATCGGGGGAGGAAAAACAGTAATAATGAGGAGAGAGACGGAACATGGTAATAAGTGGAAAGATTAATAATGATGATAAATGTCGAGAATACATAGGAGGGTAAAGAGAGGCGTTATAAGAGAGAGGGAGAGAAGGTAAAGCAAGAAACACACACACACACACACACAAAGGATTCAATAATTTAAAAGGCAAAAGGTGCAGGTAAAGTTCGCTCTTATTAACGGGGATTCTTTTGTCGTTGATTGATTGATTAAGTGACTCCCACATCAACCCCCCCCACCCCCCGCCGCATAACCTCTCCGAGTCTAAGGGGGCCAGATAGATCTTTCCTTTTCCTTCTGTTTTCATGATTTGGAATTTTCTTCTTTGCTCTTGTTTTCCCATATAACCTCTCTTTCTTCATCCTATACCACGATGGTCCCATGGCATGTAAACATATAAGCTCTCGCAGGAAAATTTGAAATATCATAGACCCTGAGCTTTCACATTTATTTCAAGACCTGATCGCAGTCGACCTTTATTCTGGTTTATGTATGCGGTTTTTAACCAGACAAATGTAATGTTACAGTATTGTACTTTTATCTCCTTCTGTTACTGTGATCAGGTCTTGAAATAAAGACGAAAGCTCTTCAGGTCTTCGGGTCTTTGTCTTTCAACTTTTCCTGCAAGAGCTTCTTATATAACCTCTCTGAGTATAAGAGGTAGAATAACATATACTCATATATATATATATATATATATAATATATATATATATTGAGTATTATTATATTATATATATAAGATATATATATATATCCTATATATATATATATATATATATATATTATATATATATATATATATATATATATTATATATTATATATTATATATATATAATATATTTAATAATATATAATATATATATTAGCTGCTTTCGCCTGTAATGACCTTTCTACTTACTTATCTTCGTTAGAGCATTTGTATTACAGTTTCCAAATGCAAGCCTGTATGTTATTTGCAGACTAAATCTTATTAGTCTTACAAACATACGACTGTATCATGTTAATAAACACTCGTCCTTATTTTATTTGCAGCTGTTACGAAAGAAATGTGTAAATACACAGCCGTGTTATAGTATTAAATCTATTCAAAGTTTTTGTAATTACAGATGGAACAAGGCGTGATGCGACCGCCAGCTTACTCGGAAAGCATAAGTTGTAAACATTATATTCCCAACTTGAAGTGAAGTGGTCCTTGTAATTAATACTCAAACTTAGTACTACTCATGCTAACAACAATGATTAAATGAAAAGAAACAAATTAAACACGTTCATATATTCTCTGTTATAAGTGGAAACTAAATAGTTGAACAGAAAAATAGCCTCTAGATTCAGTAACCAAGTAAATTAAAACGTGCTAAAATTTACGGTCAAATAGAGCTTTGTTTCACCAACGAAAATAAGAATAAATACGCCATATTTTATTAGAAATAATTTTTCTTTACTGTCTAACATGCACATTATTTATTGTTGTTTTTTCATTCTAATAAGTAAATCTTAAATATCCCATCCTAAAGTTCCTATATCTTTAACTTATCGCAAAACATTTTTCAGACCTTTTGAGGTTCTTCCATAGACCTTTCCTACCCTCTCCCCGCCAACAATAACAAATTAGTTTGTAGGCCGATTCCCCGAGTAAGCGAAAACGTATTGTGTTCACAGGGGTGCAAACGCGCAGACATAAAAATAAAAAGCACACACGCACACACACGCACCCGCACTCACGTCGACAGTTCTTCCTGGAAACAATGAGCAAGCAATCTTCAATATGCTTCGAGTGTCATACAAGAGAGTGTCTCTCTCCTATCATCTCCGGCCAGCCGAGTCTCAGGCGGGAGACAAGAAAGAAGCGTAGAAAGGAATAATTAATGAAGTTAAGTGGCTTCAAGTGACGACATTCTCCTTAATTTAAACTCAAACATTTTCGTTTTCCTCATCAGCCACCTCATTCATTCCTCGCTGGTGGCGGCCAGCCGGGTTTAGGGGGAATGGGGAGGTGGGAGGGGTGAGAGGGGGGGGGGGGGGGGGTGTGGTGGGGGGGGGGGGGGGGGCGGGGGGCTGGCTTGCAAGGCCTTGGTCTAACGGTTGTTGTATCTGAGGCCGTTAGATTTATGCAGATTGGCTTCCTCAAAATCAGATTTTTTTTATAATTCGTTTATTGCGCTAAACGAAAACTGATCGTGGATTTGATTTTCAGTAATAATAGTCCAGTAGTAATAATAATAATAATGATGATGATGATAAAAGTGATTGAAGTGGTTGTTATTAATATTATGACTATTGAAATCCACATCAATATTCATGTCGCGGTATACTGGATTTAACAGAATTTTCTAGAGCTTTTGTTCAGCTCTCATTATCACTCATCATTTGGAATAATTAGAGGAAGAGGAAATGTCTTCATGTTGAATTTAATACTTTTCGACAGAAGTATGATTGCCGATTTTAATGCAAATAGTGTTAGTCATGACATTATTATAAGTTAATAATCTCATAAACATCCATGTAATTATTGTCACGTTGTCAAGTTCACCGTTAAATACTTCGTCTATTGATCATTGTTATTGATGCAGTAGATCTCCCAGATTGAGAGAGAGAGAGAGAGAGAGAGAGAGAATTGAAAATGCCATCATGAAGACGAAATTAGAGCAAACCGTATTCACCCGTTCGCAGTTTTTCTTTCTGTATGCAAATCATTCTTTTGTGTGGGTCAGTTTCGACGACGCTTCTTTTCCAAAATTGTCGTCTCTCGGCCGGTGGAAGGAATTTCGAGAAGCTCCCTATCATATTTTTTCACTTCTTTCAGTGTCGCCAGAATAGGCAATGGGCACCGGGAATGAGTTGTTGGTTGAGAGGGCGTGGATGGTTGGAATGTGGAATGTTGGGAATGTGGATGGTGGGGTGTGGAAGGTTTGGAATGTGAAGGATTGGGGTGTGGAAATTTTGGGAGATTTAGATAGTTAGGTGTGTGTAAGGCTTGGGTTGGAGAGTGGAAGGTTTGGGAATGTGGATGGTTGGACTGTGGAAGGTTTCCGGATATGGATGGTTGGAGTGCGGAAGGTTTGGGAGATGTGGATGGTTGGATTGTTGAAGGTTTCCGGATATGGATGGTTGGATTGTGGAAGGTTAGGGGGATGTGGATGGTTGGAGTGTGGAAGGTTTCTAGATATTGATGGTTGGAGTGTGGAAGGTTGGGCGGATGTGGATGGTTGGATTGTGGAAGGTTTGGGGGTTTGGATGGTTGGAGTCTTGATTACCTTGCAATAAGGTGCGTAATTGAAGAAAATTATTATTTCTATCCTCAAGATATGTTGCTGAAACATTACTGATAAATCAAAACCGATTTTATGCTTCTAGATTCGATTAAATTTAATCGTCTGTAACTATATCCATCGCGAACAAACAAATAATTCTTTTGTTTTTCTTATGCTCTCATTAGGCCAAGTAATGAACGTAGACACGGGAACTCTGTAATTGTTTCTTGAGTGGATATTGCAGAAATTTCTTATTCATTTGTCACATACTGAAGGTAGGTTTGGAAAATTACTATTTCTCTGGTGATTTATGCACCAGTAAGAACCTTCAAGTGGTAACTTATGTTATAATCATGGCGATGATTTTGCATATGGCAATAATGTTGCCCTTGTCTCTGCTGCTATTTGTAAACCAGTACAGTTTTCATTGTGGTCAAGTTTCAGCGGTCGATCACTAACCCTGAAAAAGGGCGAGAAAGTTTCCCCTTCTCAAAATAGGAAATAAAAGTATTGGAGGAAACTCTGTCTTTTGTAAATTAGACAAAAACCTGTTTCGGAGAGATGCCATTGATAGTTGCTGACGCAACGAGGCATGAGTTTGATTAGAAAAAAAAAAATTCAAAGATAAGTGAGGGAATGAAAGAGAAAATACATTATGCCCTTGACTCGAAATGACGATTTAGCATAATCGATTGAATGGTATTCATTCACTGTCCTCCGAAGATTTGCAAACTCAGGATGAATGGAGAGCTGTTACGAGAGAGAGAGAGAGAGAGAGAGAGAGAGAGAGAGAGAGAGAGAGAGAGAGAGAGAGAGAGAGAGAGAGAGAGAGAGAATATGCCCTTTGCTCGTTGAGGCCCTGCCGTTTTCATAACAGTGGGATCTCTCTCTCTCTCTCTCTCTCTCTCTCTCTCTCTCAGTAGTCGTCTAACATATATCACCAAATTCCCTTCTTACTAACAGAGGCTTACAGGAATAAACGGCCCGTGTTGTGTGTAACCCAGCCTGGTACCGCTGTGCCATGAGAACTGTCATAGAGAAAGAGAAAATAGTTAGAGATAAAGGGAGAGAATGTCGTTAGAGAGACCTTATCTTACTGACCGTACATCTTGTTCGGGTTGCCCCAGGTCCCTCTGTGTGAGGCACCTCTAATGTCTACCAGAGAGTTGCTAGTGCATCTTCTGGTATATTTTGCATCTTCCAATCTTGGATGGTCTGGGATGCAGCTTAGATATTTGTGGAGCTTATTCTTAAACACATCTACGCTCACTCCTGATATATTCCTCAGATGAGCTGGCAACGCATTGAATAGACGCTGCATTGTCGATGCTGGTGCGTAGTGGATTAATGTCCTGTGTGCTCTCCTTATTTTTCTTGGTATAGTTTTGGGCACTATTAATCTACCTCTGCTTGCTTTCTGATATTTTTAGCTCCATGATGTTTTTGGCAATTCCTTCTATCTGTTTCCATGCCTGAATTATCATGTAGCGTTCTCTTCTCCTTTTTAGACTATATAATTTTAAGGATTGTAGTCTTTCCCAGTAGTCAAGATCCTTAACTTCTTCTGTTCTAGCTGTAAAGGACCTTTGTACACTCTCTATTTGTGCAATATCCTTTTGATAGTGTGGGTACCATATCATATTGCAATATTCAAGTGGACTACGAACATATGTTTTATAAAGCATAAGCATGTGTTCAGCTTTTCTTGTTTTGAAGTGCCGTCACAACATTCCCATTTTTGCTTTACATTTTGCCAATAGAATTGCTATTTGATCATAGCATAAACATGTTCTAATTCAACATCACACCAATGTCTTTAAAACTGCTTCCTTATTTGTGATTGTCTCATTATTAGGTCCCCTATATACATATAGCTTTCCTTCTCTGTCTCCATAATTTATTGATTCAAATTTATCAGAGTTAAATACCATCCTATTTAACTCTGCCCAATCATATACTTTGTTAAGGTCTCTTTGTAGTGTGTTCCTATCTTCATCACAAGTAATTTCTCTACTTATTCTTGTGTCATCGGCGAAACTACTCACTAACGAGTCCTTAACATTACTGTCTATGTCTGCAATCATATACAACCGTAATTCAGCTAACACCGTACCTTGCTGGCACCACCGGATCTTACCTTAGCCTCATCCGATTCTCAATCGTTTGCAATAACTATCTGTTTTCTGTTGTGTAAAAATTCTTGTAACCATCTTCCTACTTTTTCCACTATATTATGTTTTCTAATTTTCTTTGCTAATATATTATGATCTACCTTGTCAAAAGCTTTTGCAAAGTCTAGATAAACTACATCTGTTTCATTTCCCCTTTTCATATTTTTGTATATGTTCTCATGGTGGACTAACAGTTGGGTTTGTGTACTTTTTCCGGGTACAAAACCATGTTGTCCTATATTGAACAAATTATTTTTTATTAAGTGTTTCATAATATTTTTCTTCATTACCCTTTCATACACTTTCATAATATGTGATGTTAGACTCACAGGCCTATAATTACTTGCCTCTAGTCTTGATCCACTTTTGAAAGTAGGGGTAATATATGCTAATTTGTGCTCATCATAAATCTTGCCTGTATCTACACTTTGTCTTAATAATATTGCAAGTGGCTTTGCGATAGAATGAACTACTTTCTTTAACAAAATAGCTGGGACACCATCAGGCCCAGCTGCAGCTCCATTTTTAATTTCATTAATAGCCTGCACAATATCAGCTTCATAAATATCTATATCTGCTAAATATTCACTATTTTCATCCCTTACTTCTGTATCATCATCTTCATTATCAATTTTAGGGGTGAATTCTCTCTTATATCTTTCTGCCAATATGTTGCATATTTCCTTTTTTTCATTCGTTATTCTCCCTTCAATTCTTAGAGGGCCCATTTCTATTCTCCTTTTATTCATCTCTTCGCATACGAGAGAGAGAGAGAGAGAGAACTATTGTTGGAGAGAAAGGGAGAACTGTAGCGAGAGAGAGAGAGAGAGAGAGAGAGAGAGAGAGAGAGAGAGAGAGAGAGAGAGAACTATCGTTAGAGGGAAAGAAAGAGAACTATCGTTAGAGGGAAAGAGAGAACTATCGTTTGAGGGAAAGAGAGAACTATCGTTAGAGGTAAAGAGAGAGAACTATCTTTAGAGAGAGAGAAAATCTTCAGAGGAAAGAGAAAGGAATTGTCATTAGAGAGAAAGAGAGAGAACTGTCGTTAGAGACCTTACCTTACCTTACCTTACAGTTCGTTCGGGTTGCCCCAGGTCCCTCAGTGTGAGGCACCTCTAATGTCTACCAGAGAGTTCCTAGTACATCTTCCGGTATATTTTGCATCTTCCAATCTTGGATGGTCTGGGATGCAGTTTAGATATTTGTCGAGCTTATTCTTAAACACATCTACGCTCACTCCTGATATATTCCTCAGATGAGCTGGCAACGCATTGAATAGACGCTGCATTATCGATGCTGGTGCGTAGTGGATTAATGTCCTGTGTGCTTCCCTTATTTTTCCTGGTATAGTTTTGGGCACTATTAATCTACCTCTGCTTGCTCTTTCTGATATTTTTAGTTCCATGATGTTTTCTGCTATTCCTTCTATCTGTTTCCATGCCTGAATTATCATGTAGCGTTCTCTTCTCCTTTTTAGACTATATAATTTTAAGGATTGTAGTCTTTCCCAGTAGTCAAGGTCTTTAACTTCTTCTATTCTAGCTGTAAAGGACCTTTGTACACTCTCTATTTGTGCAATATCCTTTTGATAGTGTGGGTACCTTATCATATTGCAATATTCAAGTGGACTACGAACATATGCTTTATAAAGCATAATCATGTGTTCAGCTTTTCTTGTTTTGAAGTGCCGTAACAACATTCCCATTTATGCTTTACATTTTGCCAACAGAATTGCTATTTGATCATTGCATAACATGTTCCTATTCATCATCACACCAAGGTCTTTAACTGCTTCCTTATTTGTGATTGTCTCATTATTAGGTCCCCTATATGCATATAGATTTCTTTCTCTGTCTCCATAATTTATTGATTCAAATTTATCAGAGTTAAATACCCGTCCTATTTTACCTCTGCCCAATCATATACTTTGTTAAGGTCTCTTTGTAGAGCGTTCCTATCTTCATCACAAGTAATTTCTCTACTTATTCTTGTGTCATCTGCGAAACTACTCACTACCGAATCCTTAACATTACTGTCTATGTCTTCAATCATAATAACAAACAGTATTGCAGCTAACACCGTACCTTGTGGCACACCGGATATTACCTTGGCTTCATCCGATTTCTCGTCGTTTGCAATAACTATCTGTTTTCTGTTGTGTAAAAATTCTTTTAACCATCTTCCTACTTTATCTACGATATTGTGTTTTCTAATTTTCTTCGCTAATATATTGGGTATCTACTTTGTCAAAAGCTTTTGCAAAGTCTAGATAAACCACATCTGTTTCATTTCCGCTTTTCATATTTTTGAATATGTTCTCACGGTGGACTAACAGTTGGGTTTGTGTACTTTTTCCGGGTACGAAACCTTGTTGTCCTTTATTAAACAAATTATTTTTTTTTAATGTTTCATAATATTTTTCTTCATTACCCTTTCATACACTTTCATAATATGTGATGTTAGACTAACAGGCTTATAATTACTTGCCTCTAGTCTTGATCCACTTATGAAAGTAGGGGTAATATATGCTAATTTGTGCTCATCATAAATCTTGCCTGTATCTACACTTTGTCTTAATAATATTGCAAGTGGCTTTGCGATAGAATGAACTAATTTCTTTAACAAAATAGCAGAGAAAGGTATAGAAAGAAAGAGAGAGAGAGAGAGAGAGAGAGAGAAGAGAGCGTGAAAACAGTGCACCGGTCACCACAAAAGAACAATAGGAACAGAAACCGTGCTAGCCGTCCTATTAATCATACAATGAAAGTGTTCATGAACTCCCCTCAATAAATACGATTTTTTTCCTCCGGGTAACAAAGCTTGTGCCAACGAGTACGGTACGTGTCCAAATATGATCGACAGGCGAGGAGAAATTGGCTATTTTCAGTCTACGGGGAAAACCCGTTTTGGGCGAATTACGGACCGCAGGCTCTTCTCTCCGGCGAAAGATGAAAGGGCCAATGTGAGACGGAATAGTGCTCCTTCAAACAATTAGATTTGAAGGCGCGAATGGATGGAGAAGATAGAGATGTTAAACGGTTCATTTTTAGGTAGTACATAATTCATGGCGTGAGAATTTCGAGGGTCGTGTATTTTGCCGATGACATTTGGGGTTAGTTGTGTATTTTATGCAAATAAAATATCTATATACACAGATACTGATAGATACACTTACATAAATATTTTTATATATACATATGTATACGTATATATACATAGTATTTTGCTGATTGACGGTTGGGGGAAGTTGTGTGTTGGATACAAATATATACATTATCTATATACACATATAATAATAATATATATTAATAATATATGATATATATATATATATATATATATATATATATATATATATATATATATATATATATTATAGATATATATATATATATATATATATATATATATATATATATATATATATATCTATATATATTATATATATATATAAATTAGAAGGTACACAATATCATCGCAGTCCACCTCAAAGCCAAGAAAGCGAAAATGAAATGAAAGGTAAAATAAAGAATTCCGCCAACAGCTTCGTCCTCCAATGGTATAATAAATAGTCTCTGAAAAAGATCCGATGGAGGACGAAATAGTCGGCGGATTTCTTCATATTGTCTTATTTCATCGGTGTCTTTGAGACACGGAGCGGAGTGCATGGACACACAATCGTGTATATATAATATAGATATATAATTATGATATATATATATATATAATATATATATCTTAATATTATATATTTATATTCTGTATCTATATATTATATATATACTTTATATATAATACTATATTATGTGTTGTGGTGTTTGTGTTTGTGTGGTGTGTGTAATATATAATTATATATTTATATTAATTATCTATATTATATATAATATCGTACAGACAGGACAGACAGAGCAACGGACAGAAAACAGGACAGACCGAGACTCAGACAGGACAGAACAGACAGACAGACATAACAGACAGACAGACAGGACGACGACAGCAAAGACAGAGAAGACAGACAGACAGACAGACAACAGACAGACAGACAGACAGACAGACAGACAGACAGACAGACAGAGTATATGCTTTGCATGCTTTGCGAGAACTTGTATGACAATTCGTCATTATTTAATTCTTTTGAAAGTGAAAAGTAATCATTTCATCCAACTAAATGATGTAGGCGATGATAAAAAGGAGATTAATGTTGGGCCTGATGATGAATTATTGGACTTGAACTGTAATCCTCTTGGAAATACTAAATTTTGTCACCATCGTTAATAAAGCATTACCGGAGATAAATATAATTTTTTTTTTTAAAGTACGATGCCCTAGGATCTCATCTCTCTCTCTCTCTCTCTCTCTCTCTCTCTCTCTCGCGTCTCTCTCGCTCATCTCTTCTCTACGTCAAATAACCTTCCCTGTTCGTGCGACGCCAGTAAGAACTAACCAATCTCTCTCTCTCTCTCTCTCTCTCTCTCTCTCTTACGTCAATAACCTTGTCGTGCGACGCCAGTAAGAATTAACCAATCTCTCCTCTCTCTCTCTCTCTCTCTCTCTCTCTCTCTCTCTCAAATGTCCCCTCTTCTTTATGGACGATCATTTTTCATATGTTTTCATTTTCTCGTCCGTGAGGGTCAACTCTAACCCCAAGCTTTACTTTGTATAGGGTTTTTTGAAATATATTTTTTCTGAGTTATCCTTTTAAAATCTAGTTGACCTTTATCAATCGTTTTGTTATCACGTATCACAGCTCTTCGTGATCTGTATCTTTTTATGCTTCTGTTCTGCTTTGCTTTTAATGCCTTAAAAGACAGCTCAGTAATTCCTGTTTCATGTCAAGTTGTAATATTATTGGCTTGGCATTCACTTACAAATTGACCTGATCTACCTGGTATACATTGTTCTTAAGTACTTATCAGTGCGCGTAGCTGCAATGAATTCCGCATCATAATATCATGATTACATTCAATATTGCCGTTTTTTCCTCTTTAGGTGGAATGTCACAAAAAACTGCTCTCGGTACTTTCATAGGCAAACCACAATCAAAATCTCCCTTTTATTTTCAATGCTTTTGTGGCTGAATGCGGTCATAATGATACCCAAAAGCCCAAAGAATCTTGAGGGCCATTTTTTTCATTGTTTTGTATCCTAGAAGGAAGTTTTTTTTTATTTATTTATTTTTTTTTTCACAAGCTCTGGGGACGTGAAGGTTTCTTGGTAACTACAGAAAAACTCCGCCGGACGCCGTGTTCAATACCAGACTTACGGAGATGAGCGTAAAAACATAAACCCTTAATTCCTCAAATTATCTTTGTAAATTGTTCAGATTATTGCATTTGCTTTACATCTTGATTCACCATTTTCCATATTCAGTCAAAAATGTACTAATAAAAGATATCTCTGTGCGAAGCACTTTTATAAATTTACCAGTTTATTTTTTATTTATTTATTTATTTATTTATTTTATTTATTTATTTTTATCTATGTTCCAACTACTTTTTTCACTCGCTCCAAGTGACCTGCAGCTATCCTTTTTATAAAAATAAATAAGCTGTGAAGTTTTGTTTTTCAAATATAAGCTCCAAGGTACTTAAAGGTATTTTTTTTCATAAGCTCTGACTTGATGTTTATTTTTTTATAAAACAGCTAAAACAGACTAGTTTATAATTTTACATATGCTGTAAATGACTAAAGGTGAATTTAAGGTTTCTTTAATATAAAAAACGCCAAGGTAAATGAAGGTTTCTTTTTCCACGCCAGCTTCGATGGATTAAAGGTTCTTCTCTATTCATGTTTTAGCGAATTTAATGTTCCTCTTTTTTACACATTATAAGGAATTGCAGGGTTTCTTTTTTTACAGACTCCAAGGAAATGAAAGGTTTCTTGTTTACACAAGTTCTAAGGAATTGCAGGTTTCTTTTTTGCAGGTTTATATATATATTTTGTATAGAAACTTAGGAATTGTAGGTTTCTTTTTTTACACATAATGGAATTTAAGTTTACTATTTTACACAAGTCCCAAGATAATTTAAGGGTTTTATTTTTACTCAAAGAAAATGCAGGGATTGTTTTTCTACA
>NC_087203.1:34639275-34641775 GCF_015104395.2 Macrobrachium nipponense | reverse complement strand
TCTCTACCTGCTGTAAGCAGCCTAATGCCACACCTTGAAAACATCAAGTAATTATCATACAATGAACTCTAACTACTTTGAACTGCTTACAAAAATACAAATTATGAAAGGGAAGTGGAATTCTAGATCTCTATCCTTCTGCCTGTGATTGGTGGGTGGCATTGATCGTGATGCGACTCCTCTCATGGAGGAGGAACCCTGTAGGAAGAGAGCCATCTCCCGAACCATTGCTTAATGGCGCTTCAGTTCTGACTAGCGAATAGAACGTGTCAGCCGTTTATCAGTGTCTGATCCCTGGTCCCTTTCCCTGCCGAGAGGAGCAACCGAATTCGATGAACAGCAGCAGCACCAATATGCTGTAAATGTTACAGCCTCGCCGTCGTTCTTCTCAGTTCCAGGGGTTCTTTATTTCTCACACACTGGACTAAGGAACAGCCTCCCAGAAGGTGTCGTACGATTGGAAGTTCAGAAGCTCGAGTAGAGGCACTGCGTTACTACCCTAATACAGTTTAACCTGTATTTTTATATTTTACTTAAATTTTTATTTATATGTTAATTCTTTAATGTATCTAGTCTTCTAATATCAGATCATCTCTTTCTGTATTTCCTATTACCTTCTATTACGTCCTAATGAACACCATTATTCTTTTGAAGCTTGAATTTCAAGTCAGTGGCCTCTGTGGGTTTGTCTTATATGGATAGGGTTCATAATAATAATAATAATAATAATAATAATAATAATAATAATAATAATAATAATAAATGCAATATAATGCTTTTCATCCCTGACCCCCTATAGCAACCACCTGTAAAGGTGTGCCACAGTACTAGTTTGTAACGCTTTTCGTATCTGATCTCTTATGTCAACGTATGAACATCCCCCGTAGTGGGGTAGTGCCCTCAGTGTACTTCATGCGACGTACTGTAGGCTTTACTTATGGGTCTTTGCAGCATCCCTTTTGCCCCTAGCTGCATACCCCCTACATCATTTTATTGGCCCACTTCATAATCTCGCTCTTCCATCGTACTTTCCACCCTCTCTTAACAATAGTTTCATAGTGCAACTGCGAGGTATTCCCGTTACACGTTTCGAATCTTTTCAATGTGAATTTCCGCTTCAGCGCCGAATGAACCTCTAGGTCCCAGCGCTTGGGCCTGGGGCCTAAATTCCCGAGTTCGATTCCCCGCTCTGCAACAGGGAATCAGAGGAAGTTGTTTCTGGTGATTAGAAATTAATTTCTCTAATATAATGTGGTTCGGATCCCACAATAAGCTGTAGATCCCGTTGCTAGGTAACCAACTGGTCCCTAGCCACGTAAAGATATCTAATCCTTCGGGCCAGCCCTAGGTGAGCTGTTCATCAGCTCAGCGGTCTGGTTAAACTAGGTTGTACTTAACTTGTGGCCTAAATTCTATATTCTTTCGTAGTAGTCTAACCCTTGGACATTAATATATAATATTCCTTATACCTTTCACCTCCTTTGGCAGCCCTAAAACGGGACGTTTGACCCTCCTTTGACCCTTCCGCCCTGGCCTTATTGCGTTTCTCGTACCTGACCTCTCATGGCAACAACCCTCGGAATCAACACCTGATCCCTTCATCTTTGTTATTTAACGCTTAGCCTACCCGACCCAGCCGTCCAGGGAGGGCCACCCACCCCTTGGAGAGATCATGGATGCTGTAATTCAATCAGCAAGGGAAGGAG
Source organism: Macrobrachium nipponense (assembly GCF_015104395.2). Classification (NCBI taxonomy): domain Eukaryota; kingdom Metazoa; phylum Arthropoda; class Malacostraca; order Decapoda; family Palaemonidae; genus Macrobrachium; species Macrobrachium nipponense. The sequence goes on along the minus strand of NC_087203.1, from coordinate 34,640,069 downwards.
CCGAGATGGGAATTCGCCGCGGCCGAAATTAATCACGAAATGACCGCTGGCACAAGGCCTAATAGGTCTGCTTTCTCTTTACTCTCGGTTTTCCCATTCTGGGAACTATTCTCTCTCTCTCTCTCTCTCTCTCTCTCTCTCTCTCTCTCTCTCTCCAGCGATGATAACTTCGCGTATTGGCGAAACATCAAGAACTGACTCACTGATGCAGTTTCGCCTTCATTCATGTTCGTGGCGAAGCCCGATATAAGATCCTTGCGCATTGAGAGAGAGAAATAAATAAATAATAAAAACAAAAAATTCATTTTTATGAGCAAGTTATCATATTGGTGCTTTGAAAGATACGTATTTTATATCCCCATGTTAGGTTTATATTCCAGAATTGTTCGTAGTTATTTGTGCAGCTTGAACACTATCATCTCTATTAATAGGACAAGAATGCGATGATGAATTGCAAAAACGTCGTGCCATGAGCTTTTATAGTTTCTGATTCATTTTATAGAATGGCTTTCACCCCTCTTCATTCTCAAAAGACCATCCTTTAAAAATCCGAGTCTTTTTTTTTCTCTCTCCGTGATTCCCTTTGCTATTAAAAGGATACGAGGTAGGAAGGGGGGAGTGAGGGGAAAGGGAAAAAAAAGGGGAAGCTCTTCTCAATTTAGCCGCGGAGGATTCCTGAAGCTTTTCAACGTCCTTTATTGAACGGGTTTGACGCTCGAGGTGAAGAAGAAGAAGAAGAAGAAGAAGAAAGAAGAAGAAGAAGAAGAAGAAGGAAGCATTCGAAAAGAGAAAAG
>NC_087203.1:34601775-34634275 GCF_015104395.2 Macrobrachium nipponense | reverse complement strand
TATCATCATCAGTTGTATTTGCCGTCTGTTTGCGTTTATTCTCCCCCCTCATTTATCTTCTCTCCTGGTTATAATTTCTTGTCTGTTCCAATCCTCCTCTTCACCCTCGTTCGCTTTTCTGTAATAAGGGCCTGCTACATCTTGGCACAATCAGGAAGTTGGAACGACCGACTCTCTCTCTCTCTCTCTCTCTCTCTCTCTCTCTCTCTCTTCTCTTCTCTCTCTCTCTGTGTCTCTCTCTCTCTCTCTTGTGTTTTATTGTCTCCTTTTCATACAATCTAGCAGAATACGAAAGCCAAATTAAATCCTTTTTTTTTCCTAAATAATTTAGCCTTAGAGAATATTTTATGAATTATTTTTGGGCATTTTGTTGTACGTTTTTAATTAGAATATATTCGTTAAGTTCTTCTCAATGTGTTTCATCTAAATATATAAGTTTTTAGAATAATAATCATAATCGTAATAATAATACCTGCTTATCTTTCTTGCGTAACATTTAACCTTCCTACCATGTAGAGACGGCTTATTTATTTATTTATTTATTTATTTGAGGAGTAAAGATGGGAAGAAAAAAAAATTAATTTTATTTTTTTTTATTTTTTATTTGAGGGGTAGCTAAAGATGGGAAGAAAAAAATTAATTTTATTTTTTATTTGAAGGGTAAAGATGGGATGGAAAAAAAAAAGATAATTAATTTTATTTTTATTTTTTATCTTTTAAGGGGTAAAGATAGGAAGAAAAAAAAGAGAGAATTAATTTTATTTTTTTTTATTTGAGATGTAAAGATGGGATGAAAATGAAAGAGATAATTAATTTTATTTCTTTATTTTTTATTGAGGGGTAAAGATGGGAAAAAATAATTATATTTTTTTTTTATTTTTTTTTCATTTGGGTAGGGGTAATGGGATGGAAAAAAAACGTGAAAAAAAAGAGAATTATTTTAATTTTTTTTTTTAATTTTTATTTGAGGGGTAAAGATGTGAAGAAAAAAAATGAGAATTTTATTTACTTTTTATTTGAGGGGTAAAGATGGGATGAAAAAGAAAAAGAGAATTAATTTCAGTTTGTAATTTTCTTTATTTTTTTTCCTCTGACAGGCCGGAGGCGTCCCGAATTTCAGATTTCATTCAGGTAAGTGCAAGTTCAATGTGAACCTTCGACTGTAAATATCTCTGTTCTCGCTGCAACACTGACGAATTGTATCGTGCCATTTTTTGTTTTATTCTGAAACGTCATAAAAACCTAAAAACTATTATATATGTCGTTCGCATAGTTGTGAAAACTCGCTGCCATTCTGCCTATTGCCCGATTTCGAAGCTCGGAGTGGGAATGGATAACTAATTTTCATTCTACTTCCCATCGGAATTGTCAACTGATTCCTGTGGGAATCGTTTAATTAAAACGCTAGGGAATCGAGAAGTTTCTGTCTATTGCCATATTTCGAAGCTCGGAATGGGAATTGATAAAATTTTCATTCCGCTTTCCATCGGAATTGTCAACTGATTCCAGTGGGAATCGTTTAATTAAAACGCTAGGGAAGAGAGAAGTTTCTGTCTATTGCCCTATTTCGAAGCTCGGAGTGGGAATTGATAACATTTTATTCCGCTTTCCATCGGAATGGTCAACTGATTCCAGTGGGAATCGTTTAAAAAAACTCTTGGGAATCGAAGAGTTAAGTGTCCTTTGCATGGCAGTTACATTTCCAGTTGTTAATCACATTCCTTTCTAGTTAGTTGGTGAATATTTATTCTGTCTCAGAACATAGATAAGGAATAGTGGTTGCACTTCTTATAACTGCTTATATTCGAATAAATTCTCTCTCTCTCTCTCTCTCCTCTCTCCTCGTCTCGTCCGTCCCTACCCTTCTTCCCTACTTCTCTAATCTCCTCTCTCTAATTCTATAATTATATAGATAATTATATTATATTATACTTATAAGTTTAATTTATATATACTCCTTCTCCTCTTCCTCCTTCAATTTCAAAAAATTTCTCTTACCTCTCTTACTCTCTCTCTTCTCTCTCCCCTCTTCTCTCGTCCTCTCCTCTCCTTCTCCCCTTCCCATCCTCTCCCCTCTCCTCTCTCTCTCGCTCCCCTCTTCCATCTCTCTCTTTCTCTTTATATATATAATATCCTATATATATATCTATATATATAATTAATAATATATATATATTATATACTATACTTCGATATTCTTATATAATGATATTATAATATAATAATATGTATGTAAAATGTAAAAATTGTAAGTTTTTAATCTTATTGGTTTTTTTAAATTAATGAACTGAAATCAGGCAAAAATGATATTTATAACTCAGAAAAACAAGATGGAAGGGAACATGCTGTATACATAAATGTTGAATAGAAAACTAACGTGTTCTTTACCAAACGCCGTGTCTTAAGTTAAGATGAGTGACTGTATTCATAACGTAACAATAAAAATTTTCCCTCATTATGCAGAATGAAAGACAACCAAATTATTTTTGTCTTCAGCTCCTGTGTACAGGAGGAGGACCGTTCATCAAGCGGGTAATATAAGTTTCCATAAATTGCCGTCTCCCGAAGGATATACAGTTCTAAACTTTAGGTAATAACGTCGGCGCCAAGCAGTCTTAAACCTCCCTGAAGTAGATTAAAGATGAAACTGTCAGGTAGACGCGAGGGCGGGTTAGAGGGACGGTGTCGGTTGGGTCGGATACTGTGGAGAGGGTGGGGCGGGTGGGAGAAAGGGGCTGCTTCGGGTGTGCGGGTAGTTCAGGGTAAGCGGATCAGCCGATGTTATTTTGCCGTTCGTTAAGCTTCTCATTAAATCCAAACTTTCTTCTAATCGAAAATGTGCCGAAAATAACCATTGAGCGGATGTGTCCTGTGTTTCTGCCAAAAACATCACGCACTCATCGTGTCGGTGCATGTTTGCGTAGAAGCGTAGTACGCACTGTCGTGTATTTACCCGAATGACAGGCATAAATGCGGTAAAAATTGGAATATGGGTAGGTAAGCGTGAATTATCACGTGTTTTATGACGTGTGATGGATGCTTGTACAAGCACCTTGAATTATGCGTGAAATGTAAATCGACTCAGTCGCTCCAAGTGAGCTGCCGGAACTTGTCCGATACTCACCGTAAAAACATCAAAGTATTCAAGATAACTGCCTCTTTCCGCCAGCTCCCGTAGGGACTAGTGCCGTTAGTGCTGCACCTCATGATGTGCACTGTTGGCATTACCAAGATCTACATACTCTTTAGACTTGGGCATTATTTAGGGTTCATTACGGCGTCCTTCCGGCCCCAAGATGCAACCCCTTTCATTCCTTGTACTGTACCTCTGTTTAATTTCTCTCTCTCTCTCTCGTCCATCCTCTATATTCTCTCTTTTCGGTGGACCAGGCTGGTAATTTGGTCTGTATTTTCTCTTTTCGCTGGACCAGGCCTGTAGTTTGGTCTATACTCTCTCCTTCTGTGGACCAGGCTGTAAATTTGGTCTATAACTCCTCCTCTTTGGTGGACGCCTGTAATTTTGGTCTGGGATTCTTTCTTTTTTTCGCTGGACCAGCCTGTAGTTTTGGGCTGGTATTCCTCTCTTATTGGTTCTGCCTGGTATTTTGGTCTATATTCTCTCCTCTGTGTACCCGGCCTGTATTTTTGGTCTATATTCTCTCGCTGTGTACCAGGCCTTTAGTTTTGGTCTATACTCCTTCTTCCTTTTTTTTTTTTTTTTGTTGGACCAGGCCTGCTGGTTTTGGTCTATATTCTCTCTTCTGTGTACCAAGGCCTGTATTTTGGTCTATATTCCTCTCCTCTGTGACCAGGCCGTAGTTTGGTCTATACTCCTCTCTTCTGTGGACCGGCCAGGCAGCCCTTTAGTTTGGTCTTATTCTCTCTTCTGTGGTACGTTCAAGGCTGTGTTTGGTCCTATACTCTCTCTTCTGTGGAACCGGCCTTAGTTTGGTCTGTATTCTCTCTTCTGTGGACCAGGCCTGTAGTTTGGGTTTTTTTTGTTTTTTTGGTTCCTATACTCCTCTTCTGTGGACCAGGCCTGTAGTTTGGTCCCTGTATTCTCTCTTCTGTGGGACCAGGCCTTGGTGTTTGGTCTATACTCGTCTACTTCTGTGGACCAAGTCCTGTGTTTGGTCTATATTCTCTCTTCTGTTGAACCAGGCCTGTTTTGGTTTTTCTATATTCTCTCTTCTGTGGAACCAGGCCTGTGTTTTGGGTCTATTCTCTCTTCTTCTGTGGACCAGGCACTGTAGTTTGGCTATATTCTCTCTTTCTGTGGTGGACCAGGCCTGTAAAGGTTGGTCTATATTCCTCCTTCTTGTGGAACCGGGCCTGTAGTTTGGTCATATTCCCTCTTCTGTGGAAAAAAACCAGGCCTGTAGTTTGGTCTATATTCCTCTTCTTCTGTGGACCAGGCCAGGCCTGTAGTTTTGGTCTTACTCTCTCTTATGTGGAACCAGGGCCTGTAATTTGGTCTATATTCTCTTCTTTGGACCTGGCCTGGAGTTTTGGTCTATACTCGCTCTTCTGTGGAAAAGGCCTGTAAGTTTGGTCTATAGTTCTTCTCTTCTGTGGACCTGGCCTGTAGTTTTGGGTCTATAATTCTCCTCTTCCTGGTGGACGCTGGCCTGGTTATTTTGGTCTATACTCGCCTCTTCTGTGGCCAGGCCTGTAATTTTGGTCTATATTCTCTCTTATGTGGACCAGGCCTGTAATTTGGTCTGTATCTTTCTTCGCTGGACCAGGGCCTGTAGTTTGGTCTATACTCTCTCTTCTTGTGGACCAGGCCTGTAATTGGTCATTTATTCTCTCTTATGTGGACCAGCCTGTAAATTTGGTCTGTATTCTTTTCTTTTCGCTGGACCAGGCCTGTAGTTTGGATCTATACTCTCTCTTCTGTGGACCAGCCTGTAATTGGTCTGTATTTCTTCTTTTCGCTGGGACCAGGCCTGTAGTTTGGTCTGTATTCTCTCTGTGGATCTGGCCTATAGTTTGGTCTATATTCTTCCTCTGTTTGGTACCAGGACTGTAGTTTGGTCTTATATTCTTCCTCTTCTGTGTTACCAGGCCGTAGTTTAGGTTTCTATACTCTCTCTTTTTGGTGGGACCAGCCTGCGTTTGTCTAATATTCTATCTTCTTGTGTTACCAGGCCTGTAGTTTGGTCTATATTCCTTCTCCTCTGTCGTACAGGCCTGTAGTTTGGTACTATACCCTCTCTTCTGGTAGGACCAGGCCGTAGTTTCGTTCTATATGCTGCTCTTCTTTTGTGGACCAGGCCTGTCGTTTGCGTTTCTCTATTCTCTCTTCTGGTTGAACCAGGCCTGTAAGTTGGTCTGTATTCTCTTCTTCTGGGACCAGGCCTTGGTTAGTTTTGGTCTATTACCTCGCTTTCTGTGGGACCAGGCCTGTAGTTTGGTCTGTATTCTCTCTCTGTGGACCAGGCCTGTAGTTTGGTCTATTACTCCGCTTTCGTGGACAGGCCTTTGCTGTTTGGTCTATATCCTCTCTTCTGTGGACCAGGCCTGTAGTTTGGTTATATTCTCTCTTGTTGGACCAGGCCTACTGGTTGGTCTATTAAGTTTCCTCTCTTTCTGTGGACCAGGGCCTGTAAGTTTTGTTTGGCTATATTTTCTCCTTCTGTTTGGACAAGGCCTGTAGTTGGTCTATATTCTCTCTTCTGTGGACCAGGCCTTTGTAGTTGGGTCTATATTCTCTTCTTCGTGGACCAGGCCTGTAGTTTGGTATATATTATCTCTTCTGTGGACCAGGCTGTAGTTTGGTCCTATACGCTCTTCTTCTGTCGGACCAGGCTTGTAGTTGGTCTTATATTCTCTCTTCTGGTGGACCTGGACTTGTATAGTTGGGTCTATACTCGCTTCTTCTGTTGGAAAAAGGCTGTAGTGGTATATATTCTCTCTTATGGTGGACCAGGCCTGTAGTTTGGGCTATATTCCTCCTTCTGTGTGACCTGGCCTGTAGTTTGCGTTCTATTACTCGCTTCTTCTGTGGAAAAAGGCCTGTAGGTTGGTCCTATTATTCCTCTTCTGTGGACCAGGCCGTTTAGGGTTTGGTCTATACTCTCTCTTATGATTGGACAAGGGCTTGTAGTTTGGTCTATATTCTTCTCTTCTGTGGACCTGGCTGTCAGGTTGTCTATACCTCGCTCTCGTGGAAAAGGCCTTTGGTAGTTTGGTCTATCTCTTCTTCATGTGGACCTTTTTTTTTGGCCTGTAGTTTTGGTCTATACTCGCTCGTTCTGTTGGACCTGGCCGTAGGTTTGGTCCTATACTCGCTCTTCTGTTGGGACCTGGCCTGTAGTTGGTATTATATTCTCTCTTCTGTGGACCAGGCCTGTAGTTTGGTTATATTCTCTCTTCTGGTGGGACCAGGCCGGTTTGTTGGTTTATTATCTCTCTTCTGTGGACAGGCATTAGTTTGGTCCTATATTCTCTTCTTATGTGGACCAGGCCATAGTTTGGTCTATTATTCTCTCGTTTAGGTTGACCAGCCTATAGTTTGGTTCATATTCTCTTTCTTCTGTGGCTAGACCAGCCTTTAGTTTGGTCTATTCTCTCTTCTGTGGACAAGGCCTTTGGTAGTTCTGGTATCTATTCTTCTAGGGACCTGGCCTTGTAGTTTGGTCTGTATTCCTCTCTCTGTGGACCAGGCCTGTAGTTTGGTCTGTATTCTCTCTTCTGTGGAACCCCAGGCCTGTAGTTTGGTCTGTATTCTCTTTCTGTTCTGGTGGAACCAGGCCTGTGTTTGGTCTATACTCGCCTTCTTTTGGTGGGACCAGGCGTAGTTGGTCGGTACTCTCTTCTTCTGTGAAGCAGGCCTGTGTTTGGTCTATATTCTCTTTCTTGGGACCAGGCCTGTCGTTTGGTCTATTATTCTCTCTTTCGTTTGGACCAGGCCTGTTAGGGGTCTAATATTCTCTCTTCTGTGGACCAGGCTGTAGTTTAGGTCTATATTCTCCTCTTCTGGTGGACCAGGCCTGTAGTTGGGTCTATATTCCTCTTCTGTTGGGACCGGGCTGTAGTTTGTCTATACCGCTCTTCCTGGGAACCAAGCCTGTAGGTTTGGTACCTATATTCTCTCTTCTGGTTGGACCAGGCTGTAGTTTGGTCTTACTCTCTTTATGTGGAAAAGGCCTTAGTTTGGTCTATATTCCCTCTTCTTGTGGACCAGGCCCGTAATTGGTCCTATATCTCTTTCTGTGGACCAGGCTTGGTAGTTTGGTCTATACTTTCTTATGTGGACCAGGCCTTGCAGTTCTTTGGTCTAAATATTCTATCTTCTGGTTGGAAAAACCTGGCTTGTAGTTTGGGTCTATACTCGCTCTTCTGTGGAAAGGCTGTAGTTTGGTCTAATTCTCTATTATGTGGACCAGGCCTGTCGTTTGGTCTATATTCTCTCCTCTGTGGACCTGGCCTGAGTTTGTCAATAATCGCTCTTCTGTGGAAAAGGCCTGTAGTTTGGTCTATATTCTCTCTTCTGTGGACACAGGGGCTGTAGTTTGTTCTATACTCTCTCTTATGGGACCAGAGCCTGTAGTTTTGGCTATATTCTCTCTCTGTGGACCTAGGGCCTGTAGTGTGGTTATACTCGCTCTTCTGTTTCCAGGCCTGAGTTTGGTCTATACTCTCTCTTCTGTGCGACCTTGCCTGTAGTTTTGGTCTCTACTCGCCTTCCGTGAACCTGGCCTATAGTTTGGTCTATACCCGCTTTCTGTGACCGGCCTGTAGTTTGCGTCTAGATTCTCTATCTGTGGACCAGGCGTAGCTTGCGTCTATATTCTCTCGTCTGTGGACCAGGCTGTAGTTTGTCTATATTCTATCTTCTGGGGACCAGGCCTTTAGTTGGTCCTCTATTCTCTCTTATGTGGACCAAGGCCTAAGTTTGGCTATATTCTTCTTATGTGGACCACAAGGCCTGTAGTTGGGTCTATTACTCGCTCTTCTGTGGACATCTCCAGGCCTGCTGTTTTGGGTCTATATTACCTCTTCTGTGGACAGGCCGTTAGTCTGGTCTATTATTCTCTCTTCTGTGGGACCAGGCCTGCGGTTTGGTCTATATATTCTCTCTTCTGTGGACAAGGCCTGTAGTTTCGGTTAATTCTCTCTTCTCGGGACCAGGCATGTAGTTTGGCTATATTCTCTCTTCTGTGGACCAGGCCTGTAGTTGGTCTATATTCTCTCTTCTGTGGACCAGCCAGGCTGTGTAGTTGGTCTGATATTCTATCTTCTGTGGACCAGGCCTCGTAGTGGGTCTATACTCTATCTTATGTGGACCAGGCCTGTAGTTTGGTCTAGATTCTCTCTTCTGTGGGACTCCTAGGCCTGTAGTTTTGGTCTATACTCGCTCTTCTTGTGGAAAAGGCCTGTAGTTTGGTCTATATCTCTCTTATGTTGGACCAGGCCTTGTAGTTTGGTCTATATTCTCTCTTCTGTGGACCTGGCCTGTAGTTTGGTCTATACTCGCTATTCTGTGGAAAAGGCCTGTAGTTTGGTCTATATTCTCTCTTCTGTGGACCATGGGCCTGAGTTGGTCTCACAACTCTCTCTGATGTGGACCAGCCCGTAGTTTGGTCTATATTTCTCTTCTGTGGACCTGGCCTGTAGTTGGTCTATACTCGCTCTTTGTGGAAGATAAGCCTAGTCCTGTAGTTTTGTTCTATACTCTCTCTTCTGTGGACCGGCCTGTAGTTTGGTCTATACTCGCTCTCTGTTGACCTGGCCTGTAGTTTGGTCCTATACGCGCTATTCTGTTGACCTGGCCTGTAGTTTGGTCTATATTCTTATTATGTGGACTCAGGCCTGTAGTTTGGTCTAATTCTCTACTCTGTGGACCAGGCCTCTTTTTTTTTGTAGTTTGGTCTATATTCCCCACCCCCTCCTTGCCACCCCCCCCCCCCTTCTGTGGACCAGGCCTTTAGTTTGGTAATATTCTCTCTTATGTGGACCAGGCCTATAGTTTGGTCTATATTCTCTCTTATGTGGACCAGGCCTCCTATAGTTTGGTCTATATGTCTCTATTCTGTGGACCAGGCCTTTATTTATGTTTTGGTCGTATAAAAAAATTTTCTCTATTCGTGGACAAGGCCTGTAGTTTGGTCTTTATATCTCTTTATGTGGGACTGGGCCTGTAGTTTGGTCTGTAATTCTCTCTTCTGGGGGACCAGGCTTGTTAGTTTTGGTTGTATTCTCTCTTTCTTTGGACCAGGCCTGTAGCTTGTAGTTTGGGTACTGTATTCTATTTCTGTGGACCAGGCCTTTTGTAGTTTGTGTCTATTACTCGTCTTATGTGCGGTGGACGGCCTGTAGTTTGGTCTGGATCTATCTTCTGCGGAGCAGGCCTTCTGTAGTTTGGTCATATTCTCTTTCTGTGGGAACAGCCTATGCCTTTATTATCTCTTCTTCGGACTCCTGTCTTTGAGTGTTTGTCTAATATTCTCTCTTCTGTGGACCAGGCCTCTACCTTGTAGTTTGGTCTCTAGTATTCTCTCTTTCTGTGGGACCAGGCTGTAGTTTGGTCTAGATTCCTCTTCTTGATGGACCAGGCTGTAGTGTTGGTCTTATACTTTTTCTGTCCGGACCTTGGCACTGTAGTTTGGTCTATACCGCTCTTCTGTGGACCAAAGTCTGTGTTTGGTCTATATTCTCTATTCTGTGGACCAGAGATAAGTTGTATTGAGAAAAAACGATGACGGGCCGTAGTTTGGTCTATTACTCTCTCTCAGATGTGAAAAGGCCTGTAGTTTGGTTCTATATTCCCTCTTTGTGGACAGGCCAGTAATTTGGTCTATATTCTCTCATTGTGACAAAGGCCTGTAGGTTGGTCTACCAGGCCTGTAGTTTGGTCTATACTCTCTCTTATGTGGACCAGGCCTGTAGTTTGGTCTATATTCTCTCTTCTGTGGACCTGGCCTGTAGTTTGGTCTATACTCGCTCTTCTGTGGAAAAGGCCTGTAGTTTGGTCTATATTCTCTCTTATGTGGACCAGGCCTGTAGTTTGGTCTATATTCTCTCTTCTGTGGACCTGGCCTGTAGTTTGGTCTATACTCGCTCTTCTGTGGAAAAGGCCTGTAGTTTGGTCTATATTCTCTCTTCTGTGGACCAGGCCTGTAGTTTGGTCTATACTCTCTCTTATGTGGACCAGGCCTGTAGTTTGGTCTATATTCTCTCTTCTGTGGACCTGGCCTGTAGTTTGGTCTATACTCGCTCTTCTGTGGAAAAGGCCTGTAGTTTGGTCTATACTCTCTCTTCTGTGTACCTGGCTCTGTAGTTTGGTCTATACTCTCTCTTCTGTGGACCTGGCCTGTAGTTTGGTCTATACTCGCTCTTCTGTTGACCTGGCCTGTAGTTTGGTCTATATTCTCTCTTCTGTGGACCAGGCCTGTAGTTTGGTCTATATTCTCTCTTCTGTGGACCAGGCCTGTAGTTTGGTCTATATTCTCTCTTCTGTGGACCAGGCCTTTAGTTTGGTCTATATTCTCTCTTATGTGGACCAGGCCTGTAGTTTGGTCTATATTCTCTCTTATGTGGACCAGGCCTATAGTTTGGTCTATATTCTCTCTTCTGTGGACCAGGCCTTTAGTTTGGTCTATATTCTCTCTTCTGTGGACAAGGCCTGTAGTTTGGTCTATATTCTCTCTTATGTGGACCAGGCCTGTAGTTTGGTCTGTATTCTCTCTTCTGTGGACCAGGCCTGTAGTTTGGTCTGTATTCTCTCTTCTGTGGACCAGGCCTGTAGTTTGGTCTGTATTCTCTCTTCTGTGGACCAGGCCTGTAGTTTGGTCTATACTCGCTCTTCTGTGGACCAGGCCTGTAGTTTGGTCTGTATTCTCTCTTCTGTGGACCAGGCCTGTAGTTTGGTCTATATTCTCTCTTCTGTGGACCAGGCCTGTAGTTTGGTCTATATTCTCTCTTCTGTGGACCAGGCCTGTAGTTTGGTCTATATTCTCTCTTCTGTGGACCAGGCCTGTAGTTTGGTCTATATTCTCTCTTCTGTGGACCAGGCCTGTAGTTTGGTCTATATTCTCTCTTCTGTGGACCAGGCCTGTAGTTTGGTCTATATTCTCTCTTCTGTGGACCTGGCCTGTAGTTTGGTCTATATTCTCTCTTCTGTGGACCAGGCCTGTAGTTTGGTCTATATTCTCTCTTCTGTGGACCTGGCCTGTAGTTTGGTCTATACTCGCTCTTCTGTGGACCAGGCCTGTAGTTTGGTCTATATTCTCTCTTCTGTGGACCAGGCCTGTAGTTTGGTCTATACTCTCTCTTATGTGGAAAAGGCCTGTAGTTTGGTCTATATTCTCTCTTATGTGGACCAGGCCTGTAGTTTGGTCTATACTCTCTCTTCTGTGGACCTGGCCTGTAGTTTGGTCTATACTCGCTCTTCTGTGGACCTGGCCTGTAGTTTGGTCTATATTCTCTCTTATGTGGACCAGGCCTGTAGTTTGGTCTATATTCTCTCTTATGTGGACCAGGCCTTTAGTTTGGTCTATATTCCCTCTTCTGTGGACCAGGCCTCTAGTTTGGTCTATATTCTCTCTTCTGTGGACCAGGCCTTTAGTTTGGTCTATATTCCCTCTTCTGTGGACCAGGCCTGTAGTTTGGTCTATATTCTCTCTTCTGTGGACCAGGCCTTTAGTTTGGTCTATATTCTCTCTTCTGTGGACCAGGCCTCTAGTTTGGTCTATATTCTCTCTTCTGTGGACCAGGCCTTTAGTTTGGTCTATATTCTCTCTTCTGTGGACCAGGCCTTTAGTTTGGTCTATATTCTCTCTACTGTGGACCAGGCCTCTAGTTTGGTCTATATTCTCTCTTCTGTGGACCAGGCCTGTAATTTGGTCTATATTCTGTCTTTTCGGAGGATCAGGCTGGTAATTTGGTCCATATTCTCTCTGGTGGACCAGGCTGGGACTCTGGTCTATATTTTCTCTCTTAGGTGGAGTAGGCTGGTAATTTGGATTGTATTCTTTCTTTTCGGTGGACCATATTCTGTTGAGTCATCACGATGTCACTCTGAGGTCTTTGATCCCATGATTGTTGGGTTTATGACTGATGAATCTGAATGTGATCAATAATGATTGAAGCTTTCACCATTCATTCTCATTAATCAGAGGAATTTATTTCTGGTGATAATTAATTTCTCGATGTTCGGATCCCACAATAAGCTGTAGGTCCCGTTGCTAAGTAACGAATTAGTTCCTAGCCACGTTAAAATATATAATCCTTCGGGCCAGCCCTAGGAGAGCTGTTAATCAGCTCAGTGGTCTGGTAAAACTAAGATATACTGAACTTTTTCCTCCTATTACACCTTTGTAACGTTTTACTCTCAATTTTCCTTTCGGCTCTGAATGACCTCATAGGTCCCCGCACTTGGCCTTTGGCCTAAATTCTATAATGTATTCTATTCTTATTATTCTGCTGCCCTTTTATCAATACATGCTTATCGACCTAATTCGGAAAGCTTCCGTCCACCATTTTTTCCTCTCCTCATTATCTCTCGTTCATCATTTCTCTCTCCACATTGTTTACTTCATAACCTGACATTTGCCCACTCCCTATCACCATCCTTTCCTCACCATCTTTATTTCCGTAGCGTCACCATTCCTACTTTCACCATTCCTACTTTCACCATTACTACTTTCCCCGAACCTTTCATGCTTTGTTCATTATGCACCGTCTGCACCTCCTTACTAATACTTCTCATTTGGGCTTAATGAATCGTCCATTCAGTCCTTCATTTGCTATCGCTTCCGCTTTGTGCTTTCACTCCCCCATCTCGTACCTCCCCCAAGCTCCACCACAAGGAGAGAATCTTTCTCTCGGGGCTTCGTGTTGAGGGTTTTCCCTTAGATGCTATTTCCATCTTCCTCATTACCGCGGCTTTTCCTTCCTTTGTGTTCATTCCCCCTTGTCGCTTCTATTCCCACTCTCGGTGGTAAAATACTGCTATGGTTGGGAGGGACTGGTTCTGTATATGTTGTATATACGTAAACGAAATAAACGCCAGGCAGCACTTCCATTCTGGTCTAATCTCTCTCTCTCTCTCTCTCTCTCTCTCTCTCTCTCTCTCTTGTCTTTGTAGTACCAATATCACCTCACAAGAGAAGAACCTGCGTTTGATCCCTCGAATCCTGAGGTGAGACTTCGTTTTGTGTCCTTTCATTTCAAGCAGGCCTGCTGCCCTAAGCAGTTAGTTAGTTACTTGGCTGTTAGTCGACTTAAGTGAGTGGCAGAAGTGCAGAGAATTTAAACAAATAGCAGGAGGGGGGTTGATGGGCACGTCGTCAAAATACAAAACATTTTGATAATTATGAGAGTGCCCCGACGAGGCAGTCTTCACCTCACCTCATCTCGGTAAAATTATTTTCAAGATATTCCTACAATTCTTTCTCCCTCTCAGTCCTCGTCTCCGACATTATTTACTGTGTAAGAATAATTTTTTTTTCTCTAAACATTTGCAAGTCGAGAAGCGTCATGGCGACCACGGCTCCAGAACGCATAAATATAAGGTCCTTAAGGTAGAACAGCGGGCCATTGTATGGTCCCTTCATGACCGTAAAGAAGGCGCGAAAATGGAAGTCAACAAAAGGTGTTGTTACTTGGGGCAAGAGAATGTGAAGGTCGCCGAATTTATAAGAAGCAAAAGACCCACAGTCATGTTTTGTGAAATAAACTCTCGCTAAACGTCTTATTTATATAAATGTAGAGAGCTCTAAAAACGTCTTCACTTAAATATATTTTAGTTTATCGAGAAGGACAATGTCTCATCATGACAACATAGAAATATATTTTGGTTTATCGAAAAGGACAATGTCTCATCAATGACAAAGACAATAGAAAATATTGATTTTGGTTTATTCGAAAAAGGACAATGTCTCATCAAATGAACAAGATATAAGAAATTATATTTTTGGTTTATCGAAAAGGACAATGTCTCATCATGACAACATAGAAATATATTTTGGTTTATCGAAAAGGACAATGTCTCATCATGACAACATAGAAATATATTTTGGTTTATCGAAAAGGACAATGTCTCATCATGACAACATAGAAATATATTTTAGTTTATCGAAAAGGACCATGTCTTATCGTGACAACATAGAAATATATTTTAGTTTATTGAAAAGGACAATTCCTCATCATGACAACATAGAAATATATTTTAGTTTATCGAAAAGGACAATGTCTCATCATGACAACAGAGAAATGACTGGAGATCGGTGGGCTGGGATGTGAACGTAATGACTTAAATCGCAGTTATTTTCAAAAGTATAGTGTTTGAACCATAACTTGCTCTTCAGACATATTAAGGTAGAAAAGTTTAAGTATATCTTAGTTTTACCAGACCACTGAGCTGATGAACAGCTCTCCTAGTGGCCCGAAGGATTAGATATTTTTACGTAGCTAGGAACCAATTGGTCACCTAGCAACGGGACTTACAGCTTATTGTGGGATCAGAACCACTTTATATCGAGAAATGATTTTCTATCACCAGAAATAAATTCCTCTGATTTCGCGTTGGCCGAGCCGAGAGTCGAACCTCGGACCACCGGATTGGTAGCCGAGCGCGAAATCCACTCGTCCAACGTGGAACTCTATCAAGGTAGAAAAAAACCTCAGTGGAAATAACGAAACTTAATTTGAAGATTAGTAGACTGGCCCGTTATGAAGATATAGTTACGGGCTGCGACAGGAGCAAGAGGCTGTCGGGATATAATATTCTAACGAGACTACTGCATCAAATTGGTAAACAATTATATGCAGTGGAGGTAACTTACAAGTCAATTACAGGTGGGGGGGCGGTGGGGGGCGCATGGACTAGTATCCTCCTGTATGAAAAGCGGGTAACGACCAGAAAATGTTTGGGAACCACTGATACAGTGTTTGCCCGTAGGATCAGTTCTTTAGTGAATGGTGTAAATTAGAGCAGATTAAAGCTTGAGAAGTTGGACAGCTTTGGGGAAAGGAGAGAGTCTGGATGATAGAATGCATGGCAGAAGGGTGGTTGCACATTGTATGTTGTTGTCATATCATATAGATTAGAATTAACTTTCCGTCGTTTATGAAGAGGATTAACAGATTATGGCGGTATTTGTGTGTGCAGTATGATTACTATTTAACTTGTTTTACTGCGTGCGATATAAGTTCATTATGTTGGCCGTCCCACCAGTATTTTCTTTGTAAAACTGAGCAGACCTGATTTTGATTATTTTTTTGCTCGCTATCCCAAGCAGTTGAAAAGTCAGAGCACCAAAATTCATGTCGTATATTTCAGTTCTTCGCCACTCATTCAGAGGCACAACTATTTTTATTGATTGAATTTGATGTATCCATTTTGCAAAGTAGGAATTGGCGCATGCGCAAGACGTTGTATTGAGAAGAGGGCAAGGTCCTCCTCCCTCTCTTTTCGTTGGGACTTTTGACAACAATGGTTGTGCCCTGATCGTCTGCCCTGCCGCTGGAGGTAGTTTAGTTTAAAAACTTTCATTTGTTGCTTTCGTTGAATGTAGAGGTTCTTCTTAGGTAATGGTTCCAAGAATGTGCTGCAAGGGTAGGGTAGTGGTACCGAACGGTAATTGTAACTATTCATGCTTCATAGTATCGAATAGAAGCAGATTTTTTTTTTTTTTTTTTTGTCGTTTGGGAGTTTGCACCACCCAATAGCGAACATGTTCTACATTTAAAGTAGGCCAATCACGTATTCTATTCATCTAACAGCTATAATTACTTTGCATATTATTTCCTGCTAGTGAGATAATGGACAAAACAGTTTTCAGAATTTGCCACTCAAAAAAAAAAAAAAAAAAGGAAAAAAACGTAAAATTAGATATAACTTCATTGTCAAGCACATTTTTAGTCGAGGAACATTTCCATAAGTTCATTTAGGCATTTAAATCTAAATTATATGCAATTAGGAAGGTGTTTATAACTGTGGGACAATGCTCATATTTGCTTAAATAGATTGCTTACTAGAATGCAGCGTGAACAGTGACTGAATTATGTTTAATGACAATTCAAAGCTTTAGGTAATCAAAAATATGATCTTTAATATAGTGAAGTGTCCCATTTTGTAGTGATGCTTACAGGTATTAAGTATTCATACACATATATGTTGAATATATATACACATATTATATGTGTGTGTGTGTGTGTGGTGTGGTGTGTATATATGAATGTACGTAATATATATATATATATATATATATATATATATATATAATATATATATATATATATATATATATATATATATATATTTTTTTTTTTTTTTTTTATATATTGCATATTTTTATATATTATATATATATATATATATCTATATATATATATATATATATATGTATATAGAAAAGGGAAAGTATAACAGATATGGAAAACGAAAAATAGGAAACATACCGCCTATTTGGTATACTATATATGACAAAATTTTCCGTTATATTATTCAGTGGAGGCCAATCCGCGGTAACGTAATAACATTTCTTGATTATTTTCAGTCCTGAGGGAGTAGGTGGCCACTTTTCAGTCTCTGATACGAAGACTTTTCATAACTATTGGGTGGCAGAGAATACTATATAATAATATATATATATATATATATATATATATATATATATATATATATATATATATATATATATATATATATATATATACATAAGAGAAATATTTGTACATAGGAAAACTTTGCATAAGGAAAAGGTAAAAGATAATTTAAACAAAACAGCAGTTAGAATAAATGATAACAAAGCAGAAATCCAAGTTTATTCTCACCGCAAACAAGCAAAGTCGCAAACTTCCTTCTACCTTCTACCTGGACTTCCCTCAGTTCTGATAAAGTCTCATAAGACGAAGTTAAGACCGAATTTTCTGCGTGAATGCTCGAAAGAACATGCGATATCGGGGTCAATTTTACCAAGGAGACTTTTTAGATTTGGGAGATCCTCTTTTTTATGACATACAGCCCATAGTTTTAATGATGTTTATTCAGAAGACTAAAATGGATGTACAGAATTACTTGAGGATTTCCGACCAAGTGACAATGGATTTCAACTTTTCAGTCATTCAGTACTATATTTTTTCTTAGAATGAATTTTGGTCGTCACATTGACTGGCAAAAGTGTAGATCAGTGATTGCTTGCAATAACTATACAAAGCATAACATCCTAGCGTCAGCTGTTATCAAATTTCATCACGGGACATAATGAACATTAGTTCTGGTATTTTTAAGTTAGTAGATAGTTTCATTATTGAAGATATTGTTAAGCAATTGAATACAAGTATATTGTAAATAACTGTTATACTTTGTATGAATTTCAGCCTCTTGGTTTGTGTACATGTGTCCGTGGGTGTTTGTAATGTGCAGTATTATGTTTCTGCATAGGTGTGGTGTAAATGAAGTTCCTTTGTCATGTACCTCCATGAATATTGGTTTTTGTCTGGGGGGGGGGGGGGAAAAAAAACAAAAATAGTGCTTTGTATCTAGTATGAATATATATAATTGTATGCAACAATACTCTCAATTCAGTAAGTATTTATATTAACTTTCATCATATAATTGGTTACATGCTTTTTAACTTAGTTTTTTTTTTCTCTCTCTCTTTCTAAATTTCATTTGCCATTTTCCATGATACGGGTGTCTCCAGAGAAAACAAGAAAATGGTCAATGCCCCTTTCATAATTTATGTTGATTTTTTGTGCTTAGCACCACTTGCTGCTTATACTAAACATCAGCAGCGTGTCTACCCCGTTCTCTTACTGCCCCTCTTCACCTTTATCGTGCACTTACTTGATGATAAGCTCCTGTAATGTTAACGTCCTACTTCTACAAACTTTAGAATTTACGGATTTTCCAAAAGCCTTCAGTCCTCTGCCCTTTCCATATAGCCACAATTTATATCCACCCTTTGGCTTTTTATATTTTATTTTATTTTATTTTTATTTATTCTTTTTTTTCTTTTTAGCATTCAAGATCTACATTTCACTTCCACAACTTCGCATATCCTAAGTTTTGATTCTATCCTCGTTTTTCTGGTTCTTATGTACAACTTCGCCCACGCAATCATCGGTCGTTGCATTTACTCGCAAACAATGATTGGAACCTTCCACGTCATCTACAAGTGTTTACCGCATATCGTTCCATTTAAATGCTTTTCAGAATTCTTTTTACCCAAAATATGTTTGTACTGACGTTTATGAAGTTTATCTGTTAAACATTTGTTTTATAAATGTTTCTGTTATACGTGTTTTTATAAGAAGTCTTTCTTTTCCGTCCGATCCCCCTTGTAGGTTACCTGTCAGCCAGCCTTTTGACATGGAATGGATTAAGTTTTCGGAGATTTTTCGGTGATTTTCGGCGCTTCTAAGCAATGGGGTCTTCACTAGTCTGACCGTAATCTTGTGTTATTTACTTGCAATACAAATTATTTTTTTTTTTTTTTTTTTTTTTTTTTTTTTTTTTTTTTAACTATTGAGATGTCTTTGTCTGTCTTTCCGCACTTTTTCTGTCTGTCCTCAAATCTAAAACACTTATGAGGCTAGAGGGCTGCAAATTGGCATTTTGATTATCCACCCCCTAATCATCAAACCTACCAATTGCAACCCTCTGGCCTCAATAGTTTTTATTTAATTCAAGGTTAAAGTTAGCCATAGATCGTGCATCTGGCAGCGCTTTCCCGAGTCATGAGAGAGACCCCCACTCTACCGCATCCGGTGAGCAACTTGAGAGCTGCTGGTCATAGATGATGACAGCATTATACGTTGTACAGAAAACTCAATTGCGCCGAAGAAACTTTGGCGCCTATTTTACTTGTTATTCTTTGTTTCACTTTCGTTTTGCATAGTGCTGAGGGTGAATAAGTGAAGATATATATATATATATATTATAGAAACTATATATATATATATATTAATATATATATATATATATATATATATATATATATAGAAAGTGCTTTGACTTTTAAATCTTTTGTAGGATATAGACTCTGCTGGCTACATTCCTTGGACATATTTTTGATGGACACAAAATCCTCTTATTCTCGATATCCTAACACTTCTAATTTGACAGAAAGCCTGTGTTAATTCTAACGGAAAATAAATAAAGAGGGGATATGAGTAAACAAAGTGAAAGTACGTTTTTTTAAGAGAGGATTCACAGTAAGCTTAGATGTCAGAATAAAAAAAAAAAACAACGACCGAAATACATTCCAAATTCTGCATTGCTCTGAGGTAACTAAACCTTGATTACAATTGTAAACTTTTCACGACAAAGGAAAAGATCCCTGGATGTAATGATCCGTAACTTTTCGTTAATTGTCTTTTGCTTAACGTAAAGCCTCCATGTAAATCTTTTATTTTTTATTTTTTGTTGGGAAATAACATTCCACAGAGAGAGAGAGAGAGAGAGAGAGAGAGAGAGAGAGAGAGAGAGAGAGAGAGAGAGAGAGAGAGAGAGAGAGAGACTTTTTGTATTTTTTAGTGTCAGTGAATACCTCGGGTAATTATTGCCTCGGATAGTGATGTGGAGGAAAATAAATATACCAAACTCTGTTATAGTTTAATTAATTTTTTTTAGATTCAGCATTCAGCGAGGTATTTGAAATTCAGAGAATTGCAATCGACCAGTTATCAGTTCGGGATGATATTAGAGATTCAGAAAAAAGTAAGGTAACGATCCCCTTTTGTTTTTAACCAAGCCTTTACGTGTGTGTACTATATATATATATATATATATATATATATATATATATATATATATATATATATATATATATATATATATATATATGTGTATATATATATATATATATATATATATATATATATACACATATATATATATATATATATATATATATATATATATATATATATATATATATATATATATATATATATATACACACATATATATATATATATATATATATATATATATATATATATATATACTACACATATATATATATATATATATATATATATATATATATATATATATATATGAGAGAGAGAGAGAGAGAGAGAGAGAGAGAGAGAGAGAGAGAGAGAGAGAGATTATTATTCGTCTTCTGAGTCCGTCTTACTTAAACGATTTATATAATATGTATAACTGAATCACGAAAGTTTGGAACGTGATAAATGCATAAATAAAGGTATAAGCCACGAAGGAAAGTGTACTGGAGTAGCTGCAAGATCTTTTGACTCACGTCCTTTACTTAGCAGACCGACTCTGCTAAGTAAAGGACGTGAGTGGGAAGATCTTGCAGCTACTCCAGTGTTTCACTTACCTTCGTGGCTTATACCATTATTTACGATTTATAGTATAACTAGCCGGAGAAACATCGGCCTTTGATACGTACAGTAAAGACGCTCTGACAATATTGGCTGGACCTCATTTGTTACTTAAGTCTTTGCATTGATATGTTGACCACTGGCTTTCTTTTCTCCCTGTGACTGATCTCCATTACGGCTGCTCCGCTGGCATAGTGGTTAGTGTCGTGCACGTCACTCAGATGTCGCGGGTTGGCGTCTCCCCCAGCGCGATGAAAAACTTCTGGCTCTGTACCTATCATGATCAGTTACTGCTGCAGTGTAGGGTCTGCGGTGGGAGGTTGTAACCAACATTCTTTGGGAGCTTGAATTTCAAGTCAAAGCCCTCTGTGTGGTTGTTTCAGGTGAATAGATTTCATCTACTACTATTGAAAAATGAAGTGATTTGCAGTTTTAGGTTTTAATATTTTTGGTCCTTCCTCTGCCACTGTTTGCTGTTGCCTTGTTTTTGCTTACGTTGATCATTTCTCTATTGATTTTCCTGTTTACTATTTATTTTGTATAAAGTTTTATTTATTGATTAGTTTCAAATGTTTTCTTAACTGATTATTGTCTTGACTTTCTGTTATCAGTATTATTTTCAGTGTTATATTATGAATAATTTCATTTTTTCTTCTGTGACCCTACAAGATGATTCCAATATTCTTTTGAAGTACTTGATATCTATTCCGGAAAAAAATCCTTCGTGGCGTCGAATCTTTTATTCGTAGTGATCTTTCCGTAACAAATCATTTCCTTTAATTTGATTTGGTATGCATGCTACATATATATATATATATATATATATATATATATATATATATATATATATATATATATATATATATATATATAGTTATGTTGTTCACTTCATTCGGCGCTTTCTAACAGCATGATCTGCTTAGTCAGGGTTTACGAGCCATATCACAACTTCATTACCACTTCATTTCCATTAACTTTACCTGTATTTTGCTGTTCCATTTCTCTCCAGTTCTTTGCCTTGAATTCCGTTTCACTTTTCGTGTTTATTTATAATTTCTTTGCCATATTTGCAGTTCCCTTTTTCCAGTTCATCTTATTTCTTTGTCGTTTCCTTACTCCCACTATTGATTATCTTTGTTCGTTCACGATTCGTTAACCTTCGTTAACACCTTCGCTTCACTCACAGGCCCTTCACAACTCAGCTGCCCCATTAGCAACCCTTTGTAGACTTTTATACATTCGTTGGCTGTTTCAGTTCATCCTTATTCATTGGTCCTTTGTCGCTTTTATTAATGCTTTTCATTCATCGCAGATTTTACTCTCAGCTTTCAACTGTTTTGCAGTTGTCCGTTTTCCATTTTCTATTCTTGATTCATTATTTATGTTTCGTATAGTATATACGACTTCTATTTCTGTTCCGCACACGCACACACTAGATATATATATATATATATATATATATATATATATATATATATATATATACGAATAAAATTATATATATATATATATATATATATATATATATCGGATAAAAGAGCCATAAAAACACCAAATGTAGAGAGAGAAAAGTACTATATTTCAGAGACTGCTGTCTCTCTCTTCAGGTATATGAATGAGAAAAGTTTACAGAAAAGGTGGTATTTATACCAAGAGATCCGTCCACAAGTAAGCCAATTTATGTCAACACCACTGATAATCTTCCTTTAATCTTCTTAAGCGTTGGTTGAATGAAAACTTGGTCGACGACATCTGAAACCCACGCCCCTTTTGAGATGTTCATTACCTGCTTCTCTTTTATTAAGGCCGATTCCATCATTTGACTCTTGTACCGGCAGTTGCTGCTATAAATTACACGTGACAAATTCCAGTTTATTCTATGGTTATGTTCATTTATATGGTTGAAAATAGCCGAGTTCTGTTGTCCATACCTAACTGACCGTTTGTGTTGTATTAATCTCTGGGGAAGTGATTTACCTGTAAATCCAATGTAAGATTGGTCACAGTCTTGGCAAGGGATCTCATAGACCCCAGAGTCCTTGGGAGATGTCTTTTGTTGGGCGTTAATCAGGGATTTGGCTAAGGTGTTTGGGTAGGTAAATGCAAAAGGGTTGGATTTCCCAAGGGTGTGGGTTATTCTCTTAATCGTCTCCAGGTGAGGAATTTTTATTTTATTGTTGGGTGTGTCTCTGGTCTTGTCTTTAGGGGGTCGGTAGAAAATTACGTTTGCTTTTTGAATTGCTTTCTCAAACGTAATTTTCTACCGACCCCCTAAAGACAAGACCAGAGACACACCCAACAATAAAATAAAAATTCCTCACCTGGAGACGATTAAAAGAATAACCCACACCCTTGGGAAATCCAACCCTTTTGCATTTACCTACCCAAACACCTTAGCCAAATCCCTGATTAACATCCAACAAAAGACATCTCCCAAGGACTCTGGGGTCTATGAGATCCCTTGCCAAGACTGTGACCAATCTTACATCGGATTTACAGGTAAATCACTTCCCCAGAGATTAATACAACACAAACGGTCAGTTAGGTATGGACAACAGAACTCGGCTATTTTCAACCATATAAATGAACATAACCATAGAATAAACTGGAATTTGTCACGTGTAATTTATAGCAGCAACTGCCGGTACAAGAGTCAAATGATGGAATCGGCCTTAATAAAAGAGAAGCAGGTAATGAACATCTCAAAAGGGGCGTGGGTTTCAGATGTCGTCGACCAAGTTTTCATTCAACCAACGCTTAAGAAGATTAAAGGAAGATTATCAGCGGGGATGACCTAAATTGGCTTACTTGTGGACGGATCTCTTGGTATAAATACCACCTTTTCTGTAAACTTTTCTCATTCATATACCTGAAGAGAGAGACAGCAGTCTCTGAAATATAGTACTTTTCTCTCTACATTTTGGTGTTTTTATGGGCTCCTTTTATTAGATGGAATTCTGTTGTTACAGAACATTTTTACCATCATATATATATATATATATATCTATATATATATACTATATATATATATATATATATATATATATATATATATCTGTGTGTGTGTGTTGTGTGTGTGTGTATTATATATGTATATATATATATATATATATATATATATATATATATATATATATATATATATTATATAAAAACAGTTGACCACCTGATCCTACCTTTAAAATACCCAGTTAATTCAAAATTTGTTAAAAATGAAAAAAAAAATTTTTTTAGATATTTTACTCAAATCTTGTTTATTTGATTTTGGTATTCTGCTTTTTTTTATTTCTACAACTCAAAAGATCAACATTATAATGTGCGGAGGTTACTTTTGAAGGTACAAACTCATTCGCTGTATTACGATTCACGGTTTTCTATCCACTATCAATCTGTTTCTCTTGTTATCCGGATTCACGTATTTCCTTCCTTCCAGTGACATTGCCACTGTATCTGATATGTAATGGGGGTCAGTTTTTTCTCTTCCAACTTTTTATTTGCCGGCGACGTTAACATCTATTTCTGTTATGAATTTCTGTGGCATAACACCGAGACATATTCATGTTCGTAAACATTAAGCTGCAAATGTCATTTAGCATCAGGAAAACGCCTCGGTGGCGTGGTTGGTATGGTGTTTGCGTCCCACCTCGGTGGTCGCGTGTTCGATTCTCGGCCATCCCATTGAGGAGTGAGAGATGTGTATTTCTGGTGATAGAAGTTCACTCTCGACGAGGTTCGGAAGTCACGTAAAGCCGTTGGTCCCGTTGCTGAATAACCACTGGTTCCATGCAACGTAAAAACACCATGCAAACAAAACATTTAGCATCAGATTCACTCAGCCTTAGAATAAACAAGACGACGCACCTGGTAACGGATCGCTTTTTACTTACAAATTCACCTGCGGTGTTTGTTTTTGTTATGTGCTTCCATTTCGGGTTTACTATCATATTTCCGTCACCGTGTTTCCTCTCCAGTCTGACGACGTTATTGCTTTACTGTTTGTTACGTATTCAAATTTGCATTTTTTTTTTCGACAGTAATCTCATTTCCTTCTGTTATGTCGCATATTTGTATTTTTCCTCCCATTCCAGTGATGGGTGTCTCCATATATAGCTATTATGGATCCGGATTTGTATTTTGTTTTTATTTTTTATGTGTAAACCTCGAACATCTTTATTATATATCCATCCAACTGACTTTTCGTTTACTTCTGTTGAGTAGCATTTATCGGATACTTCTTTCCATTCATGCGTCATTATCACCAATTCTTGGGATGTTTCAGAATTTACGCTTATCTCTTTTGTAATGCTGTCACTGTTTAGTATTGTCCTTGTTTCTCCTTATGTTGTCCAGCCATGGAAGTTTTCTGTCCTTAGTACTTTCGTCAGTGTCGCATTCCTCATTTTGTGTTTTATTTCCTTTCATGAAGATATATTAGATCTTCATTAATTCAATATGCTTATCAGAGCTCTTGATTTCCCTCAGGGTTCCTTTGCGCGGGAATTTCAAAGGAAAAAGGTTCACAGGTTCATGTATTACTTACGTTTTAATGAATATGTAATTGGTTTCTTCAGTTATTTCATCCTAACGTCTGTGGATTTCATTTATTCTGGTTCTTTCCATCATCGTCAATTTGTCTGACGTTTTTTTTAGATGTATATCAAACCAAAATGAATAGCAAACGCTCTTAACAAAAACCTGAAATGCATTGAAAGAGATTCCAAGGAATGTTTTAAGAACGAAAGGTTATCTACTTGAGGGAGAAATAAGAAAACTCCCACCAAGATTTCCGAGGCAGTTCAGTCAATGGGACCTGAAGACATAGAAGAAAAACTTCACTTGAGTTACCAAAAAAAAAAAAAAAAAAAAAAAAATCAACAAGTTGTCAAAGCAAGTAATGGGACGGGTGTTGTCAAAATGACGACAGTTCTGGCATTGTTGAATGGGAATGTAGAGATATATATATAAAAGAAAAATTCAATAAGTTGTCAAAAGAACAATCTATTACTGCACAATTGGACAAAAATACATGTGCAGAGACGTGACATGTAAATTGCTTGTATAATTGAATAGCAATGCGGTTGTGAGTGCAATGAGAGGCAGGTGATAAACGTTGGGGAATCAAATAAGAATAACAAACCTGTCGGGTAGAATTTCTTGCTTATGACTCCATTCTACACGATGCTTGAACTTCAAGCAGTCAATTATTGTTGTTAAAACGACTGGGGAAAAAAATACTTTCTAGATATCGACAGTGACAAAAATAACTTACGAGCATTTGACGATGACGAAAACAACTTACGAGCAATTAACAGTGACAAAATTAGCTTATGAGCAATTGAAAGCGACGAAAATAACTTACGAGCAATTGAAAGCGACGAAAATAACTTACGGGCAATTGAAAGCGACGAAAATAACTTACAAGCAGTTGACATTGACGAAAATAACATACAAGCAATTCCTAGTGACGAAAATAACTTACGAACAGTGACAGCGACAACAGTATCTTACGATTAATTGGCGGTGACGAAAATAACTTACGATTAATGGACAGTAAAGAAAATTCCTTACAAACAATTGATTGTGACTAAAATAACTTACGATTAATTGACGGTGACAAAAAAAAAAAAAAAAAAAAAAAAAAAAAAACTACTTTCGTAAAGTCCCCAGCCAGGCGACTTTTAATTTTTGTATAAAATCGTTAGTCTTCTGCTGACTTCGTATTTTAAATACACTCCCCCCCCCATCCCAAACAGCAGAAGTAATTGGTACAAATTTTTTAGTAACGCCATATAACGATGCACTTCATGACTTAATGACGATTATTTCTGGTATAGCAGCAGTGCTGTTGACGGCTTTATATTTTAATTGCCTACGCTAAAGCGTTTCTGGATTATGCGAGGTATTAAATCTGAAAACAGTTCAATTTATTAATCATATGGGCTATGAATCCATCGCAAAAAAGGGCTTGGATTTTTTTTTTCTTATTAATCACCAGAGGAAAGATGCAGGATTATGTCGATTGATTTCTAGAGAAACGATCGATGTGGGGATAGGGTAATCTCATGCCATTTCTTTAACACACACACAAAAAAGGAAAATAAAAGAAAGATAAAAAGAAAAGGAACGTCGATTATCCATTAAAATCTCGAGTAAATAGAATGCGTGTGTAGAAACTTTTACAACACACGTGTGTGTAATATATATATATATATATATATATATATATATATATATATATATATATGTGTGTGTGTGTGTGTGTGTTACTTCTTAACATCTGCTCTAAAACTTAAAGGCCTACACCCAAAAGACTGTATCGAAAATGATTCCGTTCTTTAGATCCGTTTTAACATACCAACATCAATTATTATATAAAGTACAATTACTATTTCATTCGTTTCCAAAATACGAATGAAAGTCGTAGAATTCCCGTTGCCGTGTTTAATCTCAATATTCCTAATGCTAATAGAAGGGTTCCCTAATCATTATTCATTGGTAGGGGGAACAAAGGGGTTATCCATACATTTCGAGAGGCTGGTAAGGACACAGTTAACGTTGAAAGTGAAAGTTATCGAGAGTCTTTATTCATCTGAATGTTACGTAGCAGTTACTGGTCAGTGAAAACTAAAAACATGTTACGAAGACCAGGTTTCGTGAATTCCATAACTACGACTAACTCATTCTATCGCCAACGTCACCGTCATTCCAATTAACATTTGTATGAAAGATGTTTTGAATCAGTCCATACATGTTGCACACAGCTATGTAAAAGAAAGTCAGCCAAGCGTCCAAAGATGTGCTGTTATTTAGTACTTAATTCCCCTTAAACTAGAGTATAGTAGCAGTAATAGTGTTAACAGTTATCGAATTCGCGTAGAAACCTGATCTTCGTCAATTCTGTTATTAGTTATGTAACATTCGCCCGGGAACAACGGCTGATTGTGATGTACGAATTAAGATTCTAATTTTCTCTTCAGACGTTAATTGTTTTCTTTCCAGCCTTTCAATATGTATGGATAACCCCTTTGTTCCCCCGACCAATGAATAACGAATAGAGGGAAATGTCTTTCTCAGTGTTGGCCGCTTCTGTCAGCATTAGGAATGCTGAGTTTAAGCATGGCGCAGGGAATTGTACGATTTTCATTCCTATTTGGAATCCAGAGAAATGGTGATTGCACACTATTGTAATTTATGTTGGCATCCTAGATGGGTGTAATGAACGGAATCATTTAGGATAATGCCTTTTGGGTGTAAGGCTTTCTGCTTTGTGAAGTTAGAAGTAAAGTAATGAAACGAGAGGCTCGGTGAAGGTAGGAGATGCTGTGAAATTGAAGGGCTATCATTATAATTGAACATATCCCTTTTACTTGTTGTTGAACTCTGTGGGTTTGTCCCCCGTGTTTCACTACGTTCTCTTGTAAAGAGAATAAAGACTGCTGTCAATGCGCTTCTGCCAATGTATTCCTCTTTACCACATTATGAACGTTGACCATTTATTGTCCAATACTGACGTAGAAGAGAAAGGAATTATATTGTGGAGAGACTGTATAACCATAATTAAAATTATGCAGCCACCCTATTTCACAGGATATTATTATTATTATTATTATTATTATTATTATTATTATTATTATTATTATTATTATTATTATTATTATTATTATTATTATTATTCCAAGCTTGGCTGAAACATATGAAAATTAGAATATTACAAGACCAAAGGCCCCAATAGGGAGAGCAACACAGTACAGAAGGGTATTGGAGAAGCAGAGAATGACATATGAAAGAGCAATATATAGCTAAGAAAATAAGGATATAAGAAAATAAGAATACAATAGCCAAGTGAGTTCCTAACAATATGTTTTGAGGAGAATATACGTAAGGTCAGATGAAAGTGGCAGGCATCATTTTACTACCAAAAATAAATGCGATTCAGAGGAAAATAAACGTTTGAATACTGTCGATAGATGAAAGAGAAGTGTTATTGAAGAAGTTATAAATTCTAAATCCTATTTTGTGAGTGAAAACATGGCAATGATGGAGGTGGTAAGAGTTTTTCCTCTATGGATGAAAAGGTCAGACTATTAACAGTTTTTGATAAAATCCTCTTTGTGACCAGGTTTTTTTTAGAGTATATTGTGGAAAATCCTTTTCCTTTTCATTAGTAACACATATCTCTTGTAATATTTCCATTCTCAAGTCTTCTCATCCCCGTTAATGAAGTCTTGTGGAAGAAAATATTAGGAACGTCACTATCACGTCGTCTTAGTTACCCAATAAGCAAATAGCACAAACAACATAGTGGTTTTCGTGCGTCGTGGTACGAAGGGAAAGTTGTTTTCTTGTTCTATCTCTTCCTCCGGGAGAGGCTTCTGCGACAAGGGGACGAGAGAGAGAGAGAGAGAGAGAGAGAGAGAGAGAGAGAGAGAGAGAGAGAGAGATAGAAGCATCCAGATGAAGCGTCCATCTTCCGAAGAAGCCATTTGGGGCAAAACTCGTCTTCTGTGACTTTCTTCCAAGAGGAACTTTTGATTGCAGTTCTAAATCATTTGGCCACTGGACTGACTTCATTGACTTGACTCGCACTAAAATATGAACGCCATGGAATTGCTTGGGGGCTTTGGCTGGCAGTTTCCGGTTGCATTAGAATGTTCTTCCTGCCTTTTTTCCCCCCTGAATTATTGCCTTCCTTCCTTGAAGAGGCGGGAAGTTGTATACCTTCGTGGTTTTGCAACACCATTTTTATTGGAGGAACAAATCAACAGTTATGTATATTCATAATTGTGGATTTTTTTCTCCATTTCAAAACTCATGCTTCTATGAGTATTTTTAATTGCCGTTTTTATTCTTTTCCCAGGTTTTCCTCCTGATAAGCCTTTCAAACGATTTTACTGAGTGACCTTATAGGCCCCAGCGCTTGGACTTTTCCTGATGGATGTTGTGATGGAGGGTAGTCGTAATCAGCTCCACCTAGGGAAGTGGGGGGGGGGGGGGGGGCGGGGGGGGGGGTGTGGCATTAGGTTGCCTTGCCTAAAAGTTTCAGTGCTTAAGAATTATGGTTTGAGGACAACAAAGTTCTTGAAAGTGAAAAACTTGAAACGAGGGTGTTCGTTCTTCTATCCTGTGTCATTTGGAATATTTCCTTGGTGAGATATTGATAGTTGACTTTGGTATCGCGCAGTTTACAATACTTGCATCATGTAAATCCTCATTTTGATTGTGTTACCATACTGTAAATCAGGATTTACATTATTACCATAATGTAAATCACGATTTCCATTATGGTACCATAGTGTAAATCAGGATTTACATTATTACCATAATGTAAATCACGATTTACATTACGGTACCATAGTGTAAATCAGGATTTACATTGTTACCATAATGCAAATCAGGATTTACATTGTTACCATAATGTAAATCACGATTTCCATTATGGTACCATAATGTAAATCATGATTGACATTGTTACCATAATGTACATCAGGATTTACATTGGTACCATAATGTAAATCAGGATGTACATTGGTACCATAACGCAAATCCCAATTTACATTGTTACCTTAATGTAAATCACGATTTCCATTATGGTACCATAATGGAAATCATGATTTACATTGTTACCATAATGTACATCAGGATTTACCATAATGTAAATCAGGATGTACATTGGTACCATAACGCCAATCCCTATTTACATTGTTACCGTAATGTAAATCACGATTTCCATTTTGGTACCGTAATGTAAATCCTGACTTGCATTGTTACCATAATGTAAATCAGGATTTACATTTTTACCATAATGTAAATCAGGATTTACATTGTTACCATAACGGTAATCAGGAAAAGCCTCGAGAACAGCTACCATGCACAGACACATTTGAATAAAAACGGGTTGACTGGCGATGAATGCAAGCGCGTGTGAAAAGTCACCGAAGGTCCACGTGAGCGAGCGAGCCATCTTCGGAATGTGATAGAAAAGTTTGAAGAGTATAAATAGCACTGCGAGTAAGTTGTTTAGTCAGATGTGCTATTAGAGACTTTTCATATTCCTTTATAAAGAAAAACCCCTATGGGGGGCGGGGTTGTAAGTGATGTTAATGCTACCTCACACTGTAGGCATTAGTTAAGGTTCTTTGCAGCGTCCCTTCGGCCCCTAGTTGGAACCCCTTTCATCACTTTTACTGTACCTACATTCATATTCTTTCTGCCATCTTACTTTCCACCCTCTCCCAACGTGAGGTTTTCTTCCTGTTACATCTTTGTTACCTTTCACTCCAATTTCTTTTTAGCGCTGGATAATCATGGGTTCGAATCTGGGCCTTTCGCCTAGATTGCTTATTCTATTTTATAGAAAGAGTCACTAGATATATGTAGTTTTATTGACTCAGAAAAACCGGGGACAATTTCCCCCTGAAATCCTTAGAGTCCAGTTTGTTTTTCCCCTTTGAAACTGGCAGTAAGTCCGTAGGTTTTCTCTTTAGAGTCCGCGGGAAAACTTCTTTGTCTAAGAGACATCAGAATAACATAGAAATATTTAACGGGAAAATTGTATATTTATGTTATCGCCGTAATGCAACACGGCAAAGTCTGACATAATCTGCTTTTGACGGAAGTTTACATTCACAACAGTCTGCTATTTTCGTCCGGAAAATGATGATATTCGTATGATGTTTTCGCTCCCGTGCACCGTGAGTGAGGCTGTGGAATTTGTGAAGCAAGATTGTTAGCATTTTCTTCAAATGTCATTCACATGCAAACTAAATATAAATCAAATAAAATGTCATTTAAACATTTCTTTTAAAACTTTTTAAAAATACTTTAAAGTAATAATCGCGAATACCATTCAACCAAAATACTTAAGTTTTCGTGTGGAATTTAGTTGGTACTTTGCCACATTAGGAAATCCGATTTAGCGAGATTTGAACTTTTGCACATGACGGTTAATCATCTTTAGGGATTATAATATTAGATTAGTTTAGAATGAGAGAATATTCGCAAAACCTCTCTCATAAATAGTATAAAGGGCGGTCGCCACTGACGTATCAAGTAACATATTTTGCTCATTTCTGAAACATAAGCATTGACGATCCTTTCCCAGGCTATACTTTCACTGTAAAATTGGAAAGGCTTTTGTTTGTTTGTTTGTATGGTGTATTTACGTTGCATGGAGCCAACGGTTATTCAGCAACGGGACCATAGGCTTTACGTGACTTGCGAACCTCGACGAGTGAACTTTCACCAGAAATACACATCTCTAACCCCTCAGTGGAATGCCCGAGAATCGAACTCGCGGCCACCGAGGTGACAGGCAAAAACCATACCTACCACGCCACTGAGGCGTGAAATAATTTCAGAGGATAAGTCTTCGAACTCGTCTGTGCGTAAAACTTTTCGAGCACGGATGGATATCCCTTTCCGGATTTGCCGTCTTGGAAACCCTCTTTAAAACGTATAGTGATTTTCGATCTCTAACCTGACGGAGGTCAACTCCCAACTTGCTCGTCAGGAAGAGACTAACGGATCGGCGTCCTGATGACCTTATTTAGATCAAACCTTCCTGCAGGGGAGAAAATATTATCATAATAACATCAAATTATTAACATTTTTTCGTGCTCAGAGTTCCTCTATGGGAAATGACGGAGCGCCTCAGTGGCGTGGTCGGTATGGTGTTGGCGTGCCACCTCCGTTTCCGCGAGTTCGATTCTCGGTCATTCCATTGAGGAGTGAGAGATGTGTATTTCTGGTGATAGAAGTTCACTCTCGACGTGGTTCGGAAGTCACGCAAAGCCGTTGGTCCCGTTGCTGAATAACCACTGGTTCCATGCAACGTAAAAACACCATACAAACAAACCATGTGTAATGATGGAGGTAACAAGACAGGAAAAATATCACTGCATTTAGTAGTTCATACCATCATCACTGTTGCCTCCAGCGCCACATGACAGAAAGAGCCCATGTGAAATTCCGCCACTCATGTCTCTCCTTTTCCAAAACTCATCTCAAGCCTCATTCTCTAAGTTATTATTCAGGTGTTAGGTCTTGTGGTGCCCAGTGGATCTTGCTGACAGTTACATACTCTTCCCTTAGGGGTTGTGTGAGGTGCCTGTCCCAGGCATCGCCACCTTCTTGTCATCATTATCCCATCTTCATATAGAACTTCAGTCATTTTACTTTTTCTGTCAATTCTAAC
>NC_087203.1:34589275-34596775 GCF_015104395.2 Macrobrachium nipponense | reverse complement strand
CGCAACTCACATGCAAACTTTGACACAGATAATCACACAAATGTACGTACATATATATATACACACACACACACGACGTGTGTGTATATATATATGTACCCAGAAATAAAGGAATTGAATCACAAAAGCCCCACAAAGCATTTTGGAATATCTCCCTGTGGCGGAAGAACAGAATGATGGAAGAGAAAGGACTTTCTACTATTGCCTGGTATATTATATTTGGTGTTGCAAAGGCTGGAGGCAATTAAGACCGGCATTTCATCATAGAATTTCATCTCGGTGTTATTCTGCGTCTTAGAGAATTCAAGCATCCGGATTTATATTAGCTTGGAGGCCTTCCGCTCGAAATCATTCGTGTCTTCGGTTGGCTCAGGTTGGACCTGAGTGCATTCTGTCAGCAAGTGGAGAGAGAGAGAGAGAGAGAGAGAGAGAGAGAGAGAGAGAGAGAGAGAGAGAGCTTGTGGTTGCATGAGACATTATATGTAAAGCTCGCGAAAGAAACAGTATGTGATATGATATATATATATATATATATATATATATATATATATATATATATATATATATATATACTAAATTATATGCATATACATGATGTGTTAAACTTCAATAAGACTGGACGGTGTAGATTCCAGGTATACTTTGAACATTAAAGAATCTGGAATCTAAACCATCCCGTCTTATTGAAGGCCAACACGAGTAGCATGTATGTGTATACACAGTGAAGTTATGTGACTTATTTTGTGTGTATTCACTATGTAAGTATATGTATGTATACATATATATATATATATATATATATATATATATATATATAGTGTATGTATGTATTATATATATATATATTATATATATATATATATATATATATATATATATATATATATATATATATATATATATATATATATATATATATATATATTATATATATATATATATATATATATATATATATATATATATATATATATATATATATATATATATACTTATATAATATCAAAGAAAGCCCATATAATGGAAATACACTTATGGAAATTGGATTATATTTATGATGGTACTCTGTATCCCTCTTCATATGTGACATCGTAAGTTTATTTTTCTTAAATAGGCTTCCTTTATTATAATCTCTCAGTAATAGACTCTCCCAGCGTTCCTGTATGGAAACATGAGTATTCTTGTGGGAACTTCTTTACATACAAGATATGTGACACTTGGAATAAACTGCCACCAGAAGTTGTAAACAGCAGCAAAAATCATTATACAAAATCGTTAGGACACTGTGAATGAACAGTAAAACCTGCTCCTAGAGATAAGTGAGCGCACAATGTCTCCTCTGATGGACTAATAAATCTTTGAGACATCCTAATTCTTGTAGCTCCTTGTAACTCCTGTAATCGTCTGGCTTTGGAAGCCATTTTAGTGGTGGCGCCAGTCTGCAGTAACCCATCAATCAGTCTATTAGTCAGCTCGTCTTCTAGTTGATTCCCCGTAGTTTCGATATATTCCCGTTGTAAAAGTGTCTTATTTAAAAATATTTTTGTATACAGAGAAAGATATTGGGTCCGAGGTGCTAGAAACGAAGTCCTAATTCAAAATGTTTTGGAATCAGATGTTGCATTGAGGACTCTCCTAGAATCCTTTGTATCAAAGGATGTCTCAGGTGTAGCTCTTCCATACATTTACATACAGGACTTTATTTTGTAGCTTTTAGTTTCAAGTTACAGTTGACTGATGTTGGCGGTGTTATGTTTCATGCAGCATTAAAACTTTAACTCATTCTGCTCCGTAATTGAGATATGGACTTTCAGTTAAATTGGATATATGATTCTCTCTCTCTCTCTCTCTCTCTCTCTCTCTCTTCTCTCTCTCTCTCTCTCTCTCTCTCAATTCTTACACGAAATAACGGGAACTAAAATCAGGTTGGTAAACCATCGACATAAACTATACTCTGTCTATCTGCCTGTGGTGTTTGCGCATGGTAACACTGTGTCCCCAGGCTTTAAATAATATCCTATTTCGAATAATAACGGTGTAATTTCCATACAGTAAATCATTAAAATACTTTTCAGTTGCAAATGTACACCCAGGTATCCTTTTATTTACCTAAAACTTACTCATAGCGTATCTATTTAAAGCCCGGGACGCAGTGTTGCCATGCACAACCACCACAGGCGGATGGACAGATTGAAAAAAACAGAGTATAGAACTATGCGAATAGATTCAATAGATTTCTTCCTTTAAATGCAAGTATGCCGTGCATCTGCGGCATCTTTTGATATGGAGGATTTAATTTGAGTTTTCCATGAATAAATTGTCATACGCTTGCCTGTCTGTAAAAAAAATAAATAAATAAATAAATAAAAAGCTTCAGAGGTGTGCGTTACGCTAAGGGACGTTCACTTGATTTTGTTTCCATTTTCAAATAGCACTGGAGGTGGCCGAAACCCAATATTAGATTCCATGTGATGGATGGTCTCCAGATGGTGGGTGGGTACGTCACGAAGAGTATTTGAAAAAGAAAATATGCAAAGATGTGTATTTGCATTTATACAGTGTATATATATGTATATATGTGTGTGTATATATATATATATTTATACATATGTGTGTGTGTACATATATAATATATATATATATATATATATATATATATATATATAGTATATATATATATATATATATATATATATATATATATATATATGCAGGGTGTTTCGAAATTAGAGCCCCCCGTCTACAGCATAAACTAAAATTGATATGGACAAAAACATAAGTAATTCATAACAGGTATTTATTTGATTTTCTCTCGAGTATTTAATATCTTGTGTGGCCTCCATCTGCCTGTACCACAGCCTGCATTCTTGAGGGGTATGATTTCAACAAATCGCAAAAGAAACAGACTCAGACTCCATTTTGAGCGCTTTGGTCATCTTTCTTCGCAGGTCGTCGAGGCTTGGCATACCATCATAGTTACCTGCGCGCACCTCAACACGATCCTTTTAGATACTACCAATATTTTCACACACATTAAGGTCAGGGGAGCTACCTGGAAATTCACTTGATGAGAAGAAATCGATACCACTGTTTCAAAGCAGCTCCTGTGTCTGAAGAGCCTTGAAACATGGTGCCATATCATGCAAAAATGGGACTTCTTCAACAGATAACAAATTTTCAGGATCTTTGAGGTAAGGAAATACTCCATCAGTAAGGACAGTTTCTCTGAAGTATTCGCCATTCCATGACTGTCCTTTTTCTTTGATGATCCACATTGACAGTTTGGCTGTGAAACAGAGAAAAATTCCCAAACATTCAGGAAATTTCACAACTTGGCAATAGCGCATGTCATCGCTGATATCATCAAACTTTGCAGCCCAAATGATGTAATTTTTATGATTCAGCTTCCTGATTGTAAATGAAGAATTCATCTGATGCGGCAACATGGAGAAAGTCAGCTTCATCCCAATATTTAAGAAATGAACCACAAAAGCATGCATGGTCTTCTCTCTGTTGCTGAGTGATGTTGGGCTTGCTGATAACATGAAATGGCTTGATACCAGTTTTTTTCAACTTATGATATACAGCACAGTAACTTCTCTTCTTTCCCCTTTTTGTTTCTAGTTCAAGTGCAATTTACGTAAAGATTTTCTTGGTCTACCCACTGCCTCAGCTATGATGTCTTTTGACTCCTGAGATAGGACTTCAGGCCTTCCAAGATTCTCACTCTTCGCGATGACAGTCAAATGGATTTTTGTTCCAGTTTCTTTCAACAAAGGATTCATCTTTTTTAATGTATTTAGCTATCCAGGAACGTGAAATAATGGATGCGCCAGTATCCCTGGCCTCTATAAAGGTTATAGCCCGAATTTGGTCAATCCATCCAATTTCCTCCGAGTCGTTAGCCATGGCTGTATCTAACTCTGTCACTCAGTGTGAAAATAGAAGAAATGTAAAATGAAAAATTGCTTAATAGAAACTTGGGATACTCTTCTTGGAGATAGGCTATAGCAGAAAACTTAACTTTCCATTTGTTCTGTGGAGGGGGGCTCTAATTTTGAAACACCCGATATATATATATATATATAATATATATATATAATAGTATATATATATATATATATATATATATATATATACTATATATATATATTATATATATATTGTTGTGTGTGTACTTATAATTGTATATGGAGTATAGCACATCAAATTCTCTCTCTCTCTCTCTCTCTCTCTCTCTCTCTCTCTCTCTCTCTCTCTCTCTCTCTCCTCTCTCTCCTCGACTAAGTTTCGTGAAGGGGATATATGAACTTGGCAGACATGAAGCGAGATACATTTCTCCTGTGTCAGAGAGAGAAGAAGAAGAGCTGGACGTTAGGAGGAGTCTCCCTCGTTTGGGGGGATGAGTAGGAACTAGAAAGGAGTCTGCCTCATTTTAGCGAGTGCTTCTCAAGTAGTCTCTTCTCGCTCTTGTCACCTTTCTCTTCTTCGCCAGCGTTTAGATTTCATGATGTTCAGAGGAGGTGGTGTTAAGCTGCTTTTTCTCGGGTGTCAGAGGGATAATAGAGATTGGAAAGAGCAGCGGAATTTCGTGCAGTAAATAAAGGGCTTTGTGTTATTTTGCTAATTCGATCTGAAAATTAAGGAGTAAAGAAAGCTCAGTTTAAGAAGTAAAAATAGCTCAGTTATTTCCAGCTGTGCTTCAAAACTTAACAAAGCGTGAACCAACCTCCAGCTTACTTTCGGCGTGTGCTAAAATCTATGATCAACTAGAGCATTGTTCCAACAACGAAAATTCAAATAAATATGTTATATTTTATTAGAAATAATTTTTCTGTACTGTTTAACATGCCCTCTATTTATTTATTTTTTTTTACATTTTTATTCTAATAAATAAATCAGAAATATCCTATCCTACAATTCCTGTATCATTAACTCAACGCGAGACACCTTTTTCAGATATTTTTAGGCTTTCCTACCCCCCCCCCCCCACCCCCCAACATAACAACAACAAAGTAGTTTGTAGGCTTACTCCCCGAGTAAGCGAAAATGGACATGAATATACATAGATTCATAATTACGCACAGGTTCATGTGCTGCAATGATGGGCTGATTTGTGTAAAATGAAGCTTTATTTGTACATAGTATTTCTTAGAAGTAAAGCAGTGAATATAAGACAGTTTAAAGTAATGATAACTCTACTTGCTAGCTGGTTTGTTATAATCGAAGACCCAACAATTGCCATCAGTGCACCTCATGCGTCGAACTGTAGGCATTACTCAGGCATCTTTGCAGCGTTCCCTGGGCCCCTAGCTGCAACCTTTTTCATTCCTTTTACTCTACCTCCGTTCATAGTCACTTTCTTCCGTCTTACTTTCCACGCTCTCCTGACAATTGTTTCATAGTGCAACTCCGAGGTTTTGCTCCTGTTACACCTTTCAAACCTTCTGACTGTCAATTTCTCTTTCAGCGCTGAATGACCTCTTTGGTCCCAGCGCTTGGCCGCAGGCCAAAATTTTAAATTCAATTCTAGGTACCTCGTAAGGAATGCGAAAACTCATCCGTGGGGGTCATCACTGACATTTTAGAGAATCATCTGTAAATCTAAGGCAGCTGGCAAAACACAAACAAAAAACAAGTATTATAGCTGTTAGGAAATTTAATGGCTCGTTTTTCTTTTCTCCCCTTTCAGGGTATTTTTACCTTAAGCTTATTCAGTGGTTTCTGCTGTCGGCGAAAATCTTGCTCGTTATGCCGCATCAAGGGTATAGAGGAAGTCGCATCAGCAAAGGGAAGCTGTTCCTCTTTTTCGAATGAAAGGAACATAACATGTGGAAGCTGAATTCATCTCAAATAGAACTATGTCGAAGTGTGTGAGAGAGGATTATAAGTCTCTCTCTCTCTCTCTCTCTCTCTCTCTCTCTCTCTCTCTCTCAGACATAAACAAGCATGTATAAGCTCACGTGATATTTTACTTTTAGTCTTTATTTGATATTAATAAGAGGTGTTTTCATGCTAAACTCATTTAAGTAAATTTATTGTTAAGTGGATATTTAATGCATGTAGATTGCACAAGCGCAAACTTCTGTTCGAGTGTTTAAACTAATAACTGTATTTCAGATATCATAAGACTATGTAAATATTAGTATGTATAAACTTGAAATTAAAGTCTATATATATATATATATATATATATATATATATATATATATATATATATATATATATATATATATAATATATATATATATATATATATATATATTATATATATATATATATATATATATATATATATATATATATTATATATATATATATATATATATATATATATATATATGTATTACGTATATATGATATGTATATAGATTATATATCTATATAAGTAAATATAGAAAAATGTGTGTGTGTTCGGCATAACTCTGAAAGACTTTGAGCAAGTTCAACCAAATTTGGTATAGTAGGTACATATGACTTACTATCCTGAAAAGAATACTGTGGGGGTAAAACGTTACTAGCATTATTTATATATATATATAATATATATATATATATATAATAATATTAAATATATATACTATATATATATTTATTTATATTTATTTATTTACTATTATGTATGTATGTATGTATGTATGTATGTATGTATGTATGTATGTATGTATGTATCTCACAACCCCTAATGAGAAAATTTAAAGATGTTGCATGCCTTGCTTATCTTCCGATCACTGGGGATTATGGTTTTACTAACATAAGATTTGAAGTCATACAAAAAATAATAATAGGGAATAGTAAATGTTATAGACACAGAAAAAAATATACAATGAATGCATAATCATTATAAAATTATGGATACTGTTCCCACTGTAGAATACTCCACTCTGGCAATGAAAGATTTGTATTATGGCTCCTGGCATAAGAAGAAAAAAAATTCCCTACTCTATCGAAAGGAGATAATGCTTCATTCTGGAGTAGGAGGAGACAGGAAGCCTGGGAAAAGATTAAATATCCTAGGACTTATTAGCAAAGTTATCGCAAGTGTTATAGATATTGTTGATATCTTAGACTGAAAAGGCTGAAGAGGTAATGGCATGATATCACTTCCTTTGGTCGAGCTGGAAGTTTGTTTTAAAGAGTTTGAATGGAAATATATCTTGCGGAGCAATTAATGTTGGAGAATTTTGCAAAAGTTTTTATTTGATAGGTGCCAAAGCTCAAAGGGTCGGAGACTAGTTTTCTTGGGCTAAAAATAGGTAAATGCTGCCTTTTGTAGATATTATAGCTATATCCTTTACGAGGTAGCGCGTAAGAGACAGGGTCAAGGTATTCTAATTTATTGAAGCGTTGTTATTGATTATTGATTAAGCTGGCCTTATGCCAGCACGGCCTCTTGCTCATAGAGCAGCCCGTAAGCTTTATTGACACTTGTTGTCGAAGATTAAGCTGGCCTTGAGCCAGCACGGGCTCTTGCTCATAGAGCAGCTCGTAAATTTTTAT
>NC_087203.1:34575576-34578775 GCF_015104395.2 Macrobrachium nipponense | reverse complement strand
TCTTTAAATGTCCCAATTCGGTCACCGCTGGAGAGTTCATGCTTTTTTAGCGTGGTCTTAAAAAAAACATTTCTTTTCCTTAACAGTTGCCATTTCAACAAGGAAATTGACCCCGGATGCGTAACAACATTCAAAATTCATCCGCATTGAGTACCCTGTGTCGTTTTGTTAGTTCGTCAACCGACTTTAATAAAAGCATCCTTAATCACTTAGATGAAAAGAAATAGAGAAAACAAAATGATAAAACGTTATTAATCTTTCAGTTGTCCTTCAGAACAAAGTAACATTTGCTTTGTACGGTGATAATGTTCTTATTTGCAACTTTTTTTAACGAGTACAACATGAACGAGTCTCAGTGAACTTTGTAATAGATGATATTTGATAAATAAAAGACAATATATAAACGATGATCAATGAATAATTAGCTTCAGACAAGGCCATATGTCAACATTACCTTGTTTTACAATTCTCGTACCTTTGCGACAGTTTTTCCTTGTATAATCAGTGTTTTTCCTTGCTATTAAATTTATCCCCCCCCCCCCGCCACCGCCCCCCCCCCCCCCCCACACCACCCCCCCAAAAATCTTTTGTTATTTATTTTCATGCATTGCTCTTCCTGCTTGATATCAACCCCACTGACCTATAAACTTATATATTCTAAAGATCAATACCAGTTACCGTTTTAAGTCTATCGAAAGACAACTAATGGATAAAAAATATGATGAAATATACACAAATAAACTTTCATTTACATATCCCACTGACTTCTTATATATATATATAAGTGTTGATATGTGTGACAGCGTGATGCATAAGTAAATTGAGACAAAATCCACCATGGAAAGTGATACAATATAGTATTGCTGCGGGGCCTTGCGACTTCTCGTCCTTTACTAAGCAGGCTGATATAAATATGAAAATAAGTTTAAATAAGTTTCGTATAAATGACAGACTGTGATTACAAAGGAAAACATGTACCTGGAATCCTTTAGAATCCTTATCTGTCATTTAAGTACTAGAAACTGACGAGAAAACTAAAACTTTTTATACAGAAAATGCAAAGCGAAGGTTGGTGAAAAATTCTATCTCAGAATGAAAGATGCAATGAAAAGATACTATCTTATAATGCAGTCCCGGTCAAATATATCACAAGGGTTGGTTAAGGTTGAAAATACTCGTGGGAATGTCCGTTGAGGACATAAGGAGGGTAAAGGGAAATTAAAATATGAAAAGACACCAGAAGTTAATGGGATTACAAGTGGGACAAAGTAGAACAGTTACGATAGTAAGAGAGTGGCTGACGGGGGTTTGGCGGGTATGTCTGGTTAAGGGAAAGGTTCCAAGGAATGGGTGAAATGAATAATTGTTTGTTATAAAGGCAAATGTGATGTAAGTGACTGCAAGTATTATACGCCATATGACTTACCCTGAGAGGGTTCAACACACAAACGAATAATTCATAGGGGAAGAACGAGTGCATATTATTTATAAGAGAAGATTGTAAGCAAAGGGAAAAGAGCTGTCAGTGGTGACTACAGATCTAAAATACGAGCATAATGGAATCGATATAGAGGCGGTCATCAATATGCAGAGTGAAATGTTGGAATATGTATTGTAGACGAGTCAGTTTGGGGTAAAAGCGGCTCTGAGACAAGAGTGAATCATTGTAGCTGTTCTATAACTTAGTGGATGTAGCAATGCAAGAAAGTCAGAAATAGGACAATTTAAATGCAAAAGTTGCCAGGGCAGAAATTCCTTAACGAGCCAAAAATTATCAGGTTGGTAGATTATAAAATATACATTGGAGACAGTGGAGAGAAACCGCCTTTAAACATGAAAGTTTAAAGGCGTTTTGCTGCCGATTGCATCTCTTTCATTCGAGCAAACTCGTCTTGGACTGTGACCAGTATTCGACGACGCTATTACATCCACAGTGTCTAGACCTTGCACAGTGTAATGACCCCGAATTTGTTGCTGACAGTACCTTAATACATATCGCTCTTTCTAACTAAATCTTATCTCTATCTTAAAACATGGTCTTCTGCCGTGACCAGGATTCGAAGCTGGGTTATTGCGGCCACAACGCAATGTACTAACCACTATACGATCACGGCCGTGACCACGGTTGCAGTTAAAAAACAGCGCCAGAATAGAATCAATGGCGCTCGCCACAACCACCTGCGGCCATCCAAGCAATGCAACCCGACTCTTAGTGCAGGTGTACCAAAAGGCCTCCGTTTTCTGTGAATAAGTGTTTTTGTTGACAACGCGAGGTGGACCTCTACAAGAATGTGGCTACTCAATCAGATGATTTGCCATATTTAACACGAGACTTTTGTTATACCGTTAATATTTACGTTAAGGAGCAGGCTTCAAGTATGATAAATAATGCAAAGTATATCAAAATATTTATCAATGTAATTTACTGGGTTTTTTAAATGCTGTATTATTTTTCAGTCTTTGCTACTTTTTGTCTTGTCAGAATTTTCCACCACCAAGGTTAGAGAGAGAGAGAGAGAGAGAGAGAGAGAGAGAGAGAGAGAGAGAGAGAGAGAGTCCAACTTAACCTTATCTTAATAGCAGCATATCAAACCTCTTATCATTCATCTCTTGGAAAAGAGGTTAAATGCTAAAGTTACGACTTTCTCATCATTTCTTATGATATATGTACATGAATACCTGCATACATGTGATGTCGGGGCACCTATAATGCCGAAGGTTTGCAGGAATAAAACAGCAAACAGCTTTTATGTTCCTGTTATTATATATATAATTATATATATATATATATATTATTTAGTATAGTATATATGTATGTATATATCAAGCAATAATCAACATATCGTCACCTCAAGAATACTAACAAAGGGACCTCTCTCCTGTGAACGTTACACATAAACACTTTTGTTGCACTTTGCAGATTTCACTTCTTTGCAGCCGTGATCGTATAGTGGTTAGTACATTGCGTTGTGGCCGCAATAACCCAGGTTCGAATCCTGGTCACGGCAAGAGGAATTCCGTAGTTTTAGTTTTAAACATGGTTAGCAGAGGAAAGCAGCGATGACCTATAAATTAAATAGTACAGTCAGCAGCAAAAATCAGTTCATTAAACTGTGGCTGCAGCAGTAGCCTTGGTTCAAAACCTGGTCATGACAAATTGGTGCAATGAGTCTAACCAGTTTTCTTGGCACGAATCAGT
>NC_087203.1:34563076-34573076 GCF_015104395.2 Macrobrachium nipponense | reverse complement strand
TGCGGCCATGAGGCAGTGAGAGGAAACAAAGGGATGAGTTCTTTTTGATTTAGAAGTTTGAATTGGGAAAATGGGGAGCAAATAGACAATAGGATGTAAGGAACTGGCAATATGCTGCTTCACAAGACGTACCTGGATGCCATGATCAGTGTGGACCTTTGTAGAAATGCGGCCTCCGGCTTTGTCTCAGGTCTGGGTCTCTTGGCGCGCCAGTAGCGCCGTTAGGCTTAAGATATAGGCCTAAGAAGTACCAGTCTGCCTACATCCTTCCCTTTGAGATACGTCCCTAAAGCTGACAAGAGTCTATTTTCCCCCAACTTAGGAACTCCCTATCTCTGGCTGGCGTGTTTTGGGTTCCCACTTAAAAATCAGCTGATATTTGGAGGAATATGGCTGCCGTTTTC
The DNA here is from genome assembly GCF_015104395.2 of Macrobrachium nipponense. Taxonomy (NCBI): domain Eukaryota; kingdom Metazoa; phylum Arthropoda; class Malacostraca; order Decapoda; family Palaemonidae; genus Macrobrachium; species Macrobrachium nipponense. The sequence continues at coordinate 34,572,672 of NC_087203.1, read as the reverse complement.
CAAATCAAACTAATTACTTAAATGCTGGGTAGAAGAAGAGATCAATAAACGTAGCAGCTCCCCCTGTTAAGAAGGCATTCACTCCCTTTCGGGCGTGAAGGCCTTGGCTTAAATAAGTTGATCGTCTCGACTACCCAGTTCTCCTACTCTAACTTGAAGTTTTTAGAGCAGCGATACAGCTAACTACAGTGACCTACCTAACTTATAGGTGGAGATGCTAAGTGTACTAACTTAATGGAGTAATGTAGTCTAGCCTAAGTGATAACTACGGGTTGTCTGTGACGACTGTCTACTCTACCCCTAGATAAGGTTACTTGAAAATTCTTTCTGCTACTACCCTAATGCCCTGGTACTAAATCCTTAGCCTAACCTACTCAATACAGTTAATTGGGGACGCAATCATTCCAGAGTGTGGTACGCACAGCAGCGGTTCGGCGACCGAATTGTTAAAATACATTAGATGAGGTAATGATGCGTGAGGATGATGAGTAGTTAATGGACCAGGATGGAAATGTAATGAGGTAATTATATTTAAGGTAGGGTTAGTATTACAATTGCTAGGGGTTAGAGGGTTAGTTTACTGGCAGAGATCAGGCTGGCTACCTTCTCTGGGTAGGTGCCAGGATCACTCTGCAAATGAATGTGACACTGTACCTCGGGCACAGGTGTCAAGGAGAGCATGTGGCTCTTTGGTTAGTGTGTTAATGATTTGTTACGTCCCTTCTTCTTCTTCTTATTCCTCCAGGACCTGGCTATACCAGTCCTAGGAGTAGACGGAGGCACCGACTCTGGGGTACGGCCAGAAATGCCGTCAGGAGCAGAGGCAGTGGTAGCCTGAGGGATTTCAGGAGAACACCCTACTTCGGTCTCTGCAGCAACCGTCGTAGAGGTGGAACCTACTGCAGGGGAGGCCCTCACGCCGGCTGCTGCGACAACTGTCGTGAGGGGATAACTCCAGGCTGACTCCTGGTCGGGCAGTTCCTGGTTTTCCAGAGGAGGTACGAAGGTAAGGTCTGCCGGAGGTTCATCCTCGGGCGACAGAGGTGAGGCCGAAGAAGAATTATGGGCTGGAGATTGGCCATGGGCTGCGGTAAGCTCCATGCCTGTTGGAGGATCTCCTGTAGGAGGAGCCTTGATAAGGTTAGGCGCCGGCACTAGCTCGGGCCCAGGCGCAGAGGTCAAGTTCGGTGGTGGCTCTACGTCCAGGCTGGACGGAGCTTGGCACTGCCCAGTGCTGCCAAGTGGCACTGGCAGAGTGTTGAGGTCGACTGGACCTGTGACGGGTACCGGAGGTGCAATACCTCTCAGTGTGCCCTTGGAAATGGGAGACAGAGGCTCCTGTCTCTTTTGGAAGGCTGAGCATAGTAGAATATGGTCAGTGTCCACTGCTGGTAGTCGGCTAGGGCGCCTAGGCCAATTAGTAGAGTGCCCTATTACGTTACAAGTTTTGCAACGGAACTGGGAATGATCAATCTCCCTCCTTGGTAATGGGGGAGACTGTTGGTGGACATTCTTCCTGGAGGAAGTAGAATTGCGATTACTCCTTGCTTTGGAGAGATTGGTCGTGGGGTTAGGACCCCTAGGCTTCTTGAAATGCGAGGGAGACTTCATGTCTTGCCCTAGGAGGAGGCCGTAACCCCCTGGAATGTAGCTTGCAACTGCAAGGGTACAAACCTTGGAGAAGTGAGGTCTGGTGACCCTCAATTGGACGGTCGGAAGGATCAGCTTGATATGGTTGATACCTTCAACGGTTATTAAGTGACGTCTATCGATGCTAGCCCCTCGGGGGATTCAATCTTCCCGTATCAGGGAGATTTGAGCGCCAGAGTCGTCGTAGGCTCTGACGTGGCTTGGCGGATAATGGCTTTGGAGGGGTGCGACTGTTATAGGGCCCTTAGCTGGGGGTCCTAGTGAGGAAGGATTTGTAACTGCCATTGCAATGGCAGGAATATTAAAATTTGTGCACCCTCCATAGTTGGCAGACATGTGACCCTTGCGGCCACAGTCACAGCAGAACTTGTTCCAGAACCTCTTCCGTGGCACTGGACGGTAAGGCCGAGATGGCCCCACAGGTTGCGAATCTGTGGAGTCACCAAGGCTGGCAGTGTATCCTGGCAACAGTTGAAGTCCCTCTCTGGCAAAGTGATTTGAGGTAGGGAGGTCAAGGAAACCTCCGTTGAATCACCCTCGGAAACAAGTCTGGGGTCAACTGGTGGGCTTACCTCTTCCAAAGTGGAGGAGGTAAGCGGTAAAATGGTAAAAGGCTGGCAGGATGCGGCCGGGATTTCTATCTCGGGCACTGGATCAGGACCAGGCTCACAAATAGAAAAGATGTCAGGCTGACCAGAGACGGCGGGACTAAGAGAGACAGTGGGTGCAGGGCTGGAAGCAGGCAGAGTGGCTGGAGCTAAGATACTCTCCTTATGGGCCTTCTCCCGCTTGATTTCGAGTTCCTTGAGAGCTAGCTCATGCTTTCTCTCTTCTTCACTTGCCTTCCTTTCTGCTTCTCTTGCTTTTCTCTTGTTTTCTCTTTCTTCCCTTTCTTGTAGGCGTGCGGCATCCTGCTGCGCCTTCATCCACTGGTCAAGTGCTGGTCCAGTGTAACCGGCCTCCTTGCCCAGAGTTATGAGGGCTCGGAGCTTCTCTAGCTCTATGGCAAAAAAGTCGCGGGAAGCAGGGGAAGACATTTCCCTTAGGCTGCAGTAGAGGCTCGGATGAAAATGAAAATAATGGCCAGGAAGGGTACTGAATGGAATGGGAGTGCCTACTGTGTAAAGTGGCACTCACTTGGAAATCTGTTCTGTAATAAGTAATGAAAGGTCTTAAAAGACTGGGTGCTCTGTGGCACTTGGGAAGTGTCCCGTAAGTTGGTGGCACTTCTGGAATGGCACCTTCTGAGGAGGTGAGACAATCAAATGGAGTGTGCGGCGTACGTCACACTTAAGGGCGTTCCTAAGTTGAGAGACGCTGGAATGGGCAGCCTGTAGGTCCAATACAGGTGCACGGCACTTATGGAGGCGTTCCTTGGGTGAGTGATCTGAAATGGTGGATACTCTAATGAATGGGCGTTCCATAGGACGGACATGCAGGTATAGGGCTAACTGTACGTCTGTACAGGTGCACGGCACTTTCAGGAGGCGTTCCTTTTGGACAGCACTAGTAGTGCTGGTATTGCGGCACTTCGGGAGGCGTTCCCTTGATTGGGTGATCCGGGATAGCGGATACACTAATGGATTGGGCGTTCCGTAAGGACGGACACGCAGGTTTGACAGCACTTAGGGCTGGTATTGCGGCACTTTCAGGAGGCGTTCCCTTGTTGAGTGTTCCGAAGGATCACTGATCCCTTTACATGGACACTAATGAATTGGGCGTTCCATAAGGATGGACACGCAGGTATAGGGCTACCTGTACGTCTGTACAGGTGCAATGGCACTTCAGAAGGCGTTCCTTTTTGACAGCACTTAGGGCTGGTATTACGGCACTTTCGAGAGGCGTTCCCTTGGAGTGTTCCGAAGGATCACTGACCCTTGTACACGGACACACTAATTAGTTGGGCGTTCCGTAAGGACGGACACGCAGGTAGAATGGCTACCTGTACGGTTGTACAGGTGCAATGGCACTTATGAGGAGGCGTTCCTTGGGCACTGGTATCGTGCTGGTGTGTCCCGTCGGGCGACACTACATGCAGTATACTCAAGTATACTGAAGTGAAATGGCACTGCTCGTGGCAGAGTGTAATGGTGGAGGAGAGAAAGTAAAAGGTGGGAGTACTTCAGCAGCCAGTCGATGGACAGTGTCACGAATTAGTGGCATTGTAAAATGGTAAGACCTGACGTGCACTGGTGGTGGCCAGTCCTAGACTGGTAGGCTTCCTTGTCTGGAAGTAATGAATTTGCGTGGCACACTGTGCGATTGTGCTTGCGGTATACGCAAGTCTTTTGGGATAAAAATGGAAAGCCCACTCGGGCAACAACAGGTAATGGTAATTTTAAAATGCTCAGTCCCTTGCTGAAGTACTCAGTAAATGAAATAAATGCTTGCAAAACTGCAATGGACACAGGCGCTTACGTATCACGCTCTGTGTAAATAAAGACACAAGAGACTAAAATAATGTTAATTCTGCATGCTATAAGTAATGGGCGTAGTACTCTTGGCTCGGGAACAATGGGTTCTGGTTTCTCTCTCTCTCTCTCTCTCTCTCTCTCTCTCGGAGAGGGTGAAAATGATATATGAATGAACTCCCTTGTATTTAATTGAACTAATACTTTTAGTTTTAATATGACGCACTTGCATTAAATTATCTACTTACGTTAACGTTTAATGAAAGAATTGCTTTGGAATACGTTTTATGAAAACGATAACGCACTAGCGATGAACGATATTTACGTTACTGGTAGCGGCTTGCGCTTATATGAAATGATTTGCGTTTCAATATGAAATTTCACAAGACGCGTTTTTACGTTAACAATTCTTGTAATTTACTCTACTTTTAAGATTTACGTTAACTTTACGTAAGAATACTAGGTCCCTGTGACAAGTGAAATGACGGTAAGGATTTTAAGACGAAAATGTTAGCAAACATTTGTAAAAAGAGGTTACGATAAGTCTGAAGTGGAATGAAAGTTTCGCTCAGCGAGCAAGTGAGCGATGCTAGGTGAAACGCGTGAGCGGGTTGGGCAGCGTGTTGTTCAAACAGCTGATTCTCTGTAAACGCGGAGGCAATTTACAACTCGAAATTCTAATTTCTTATTCAAGGCGAATTACGTTAATTTCTCTGGCAGAACGATAGATACTAGTACTGAGATTAATTCTATTTACGTTAAAACTTCAAGACTTACGTTACTTTGCTTAAATCGTTGAGATAATGCTTAAAGGGATAAAACATGGCTGCCGCTTTGAGTGAACCAAAGGTTGGCTGAGATAGCGCATGCGCGAAGCTTACAAAGCTGGCCAGCTTGAGCGAGCGTTTACGCTTAGCTGACTAGAGCTGGCTGGCTAAGCGGTTACCAACACTTGGAATGAAAACTAAGTTAAAATGAATTCCCCTAACCTATCACAGACAAAAGAATTGTACACTTCTTTTGCCGTAACTATTAGTAGAACACTCCTAACTAGCTAGGCTTTCTAACACAGCAATAACCCTGGCAAAGCACTTCCTAGGTTGATCTAGTACTTTCTGGCATCTATCTAACACATGCTCGTGTCTCGTCAGACGAGGACAATGCTAATAACAGAGAATTCACGGGGCAAATTGTTTGCTTGCCGCTAAAATTAAGCTCTGGCGCTTTCGCCGTTATAATAATAATATTTCTACTTAACACTTTTAACACTTCGTAATAAAAATACTTAAACGTACCTTAAGCTAACATTTGTTATAAAATAATCATATTCTATGAATGGTATACCTTACCGTGAGTGTGTGTCTTCCGCTGCAAGTGTGCTTTGATTTTGCGCTTTGTAAAAACATTTACATTCGTTTTGCAAGGGATAACGCGATTTATAAGCTTTTTAAGCAAGCTAGGTTCGAATCTTCGGCGAGGTCGACATTGTTACGTATGGGCCCGGCCTTGAAAGGACTCCAATACGTAAACAGGAATAGTTGAAGGATAAAACAATAAATTACTTGACTTACTGTAAAAGGATTTATAGTGATAATTTACTCTAGAGAGAAAGGTCGCCAGAAACTCAGCTAATTACTTTACAGCTATTTATTTACAAGAGGCCGTTACTGGCCTGAAGAAAAAGTAAATGCAACTGGTCCCCACATGGACTAATAATATCTCTCAAGTGGATGATAGCTGGCTCAAAATGAAATTCACGTAAAAGCTGGTTTCGAAATTTTGCGGTAATGCAACACTTGCGAGCAAAGAAACTTGACACGTGACTCAGGGAATCAGGAAAAAGATCCCAGATTAGACAAGATAAAAAGAAAAAGGACTTCTTGCACAAGTTACGATTGTTCAGTTCTCTAACACTAGGGCAAAAGAACTCTAATGTTTCCCTGAGGTATGCACTGAAGACTTCATTTGTCTGGGACGATCACACAAAGGGAAGCATGCGGCCATGAGGCAGTGAGAGGAAACAAAGGGATGAGTTCTTTTTGATTTAGAAGTTTGAATTGGGAAAATGGGGAGCAAATAGACAATAGGATGTAAGGAACTGGCAATATGCTGCTTCACAAGACGTACCTGGATGCCATGATCAGTGTGGACCATTGTAGAAATGCGGCCTCCGGCTTTGTCTCAGGTCTGGGTCTCTTGGCGCGCCAGTAGCGCTTTTAGGCTTAAGTGTGGAAGGCTCGTGGCGGACATCCGTCCGAGGTCACGACTGCAGTCGACTGGGGAAGATCGCGGGTGTCTTGCCTGGGTGTTGGGGGTCAGCTTACACCCCCACGAGCAGGGCAATCCTGGAAACAGAACATACAGCCAGCAGAGGGTTCACAGGAAAAAGAGCTTAAGATATAGGCCTAAGAAGTACCAGTCTGCCTACATCCTTCCCTTTGAGATACGTCCCTAAAGCTGACAAGAGTCTATTTTCCCCCAACTTAGGAACTCCCTATCTCTGGCTGGCGTGTTTTGGGTTCCCGCCTAAAAATCAGCTGATATTTGGAGGAATATGGCTGCCGTTTTCCAAATAAAACTAATTACTTAAATGCTGGTAGAAGAAGAGATCAATAAATGTAGGAATATATATATATATATATATATATATATATATACATATATATATATATATATATATATATATATTTGTGTGTGTGTGTGTTTGCCGTGGAATATCGATACTGTATCACTTTGGAGCAATTGAGAACCTCATGTGAAATGTAATTATTTTACAAATACCTGACAAGAATCAAGTATCCAAGTTGCTGCATTATGGAGCTTGTTCCACAGCCGTGATCGTATAGTGTTTAGTACATTGCGTTGTGGCCGCAATAACCCAGGTTCGAATCCTAGTCGCAGCGATGAGAATATAGACCCGTTTGCATAAGTAGAAAACACGGTTATCGTTGAAGTACAATTAGTGTCATAAGTAAGATAATTGAGTTTAGACCGCTACTTGACATGATTTTAGCCTTGGTTATTGTAATGCAGGGGCTCAGAAGGTGGATATGTAATCTCATCAAGCAAAAGTTTTCAAAATAAGTATTTAACTATATGGGAGTCTGTTAAAAGAACGACCTACAGAAAAGCAAAAGTAATTCATGTAAATCATTGAAGGTACATGAATAGTTAATTATAAATATAAATTATTAGTAAAATCTCGAAAATACTAAGTTTTTAGATGTTTTGACATCCTGTGCGGCAATGTCCTTTCATTATCATTCATGGAACACAATGATGACAGTATTCTAAATGAAACATGTTCAAAACTATAACCAGGATTTGAACTGCGAGTATTACATCCACAATTCAGTGTCCTAAAATTTGTTACAAACTGTACCTTTAAGTACGCAGATGTCTACTGATATTTAACATTTTATCTTCCTGAAATCTTTGGTGTTTCCCCACTGAAGAAAAAATAGGGCACTCTGAACTGTATGTGGATTTGATACATATTTGTTCTCCAATTTGTGGATTTTTTAAAGTTCAACTGAAATCTTTGAAATGTGAAGGGAAATGAATGAGGAAATTCTTTGCCAGTTGTGGGATTCGAACCCATGCTGGTTAGATACAGGTTATTGCAGAAGCCCTTTAACCAACCTGCTGTGACTAGATAGAGATCATACGTTCCGTATGGTTAAATTTAGCTTGGTAATCTGACTTTTGAGGCAGATTACCACGTATTGTACATTATTACTCTAGAAAGCTAATATATCTTCTATTACAAAACATCATTTCCATGACCAGGATTCAAACCTGGGATTTCGCAGCCAAAAAGCAAGGTGCTAACCATACTACGCGATCATGGCTACAAAAAATGTGCAAGGAGCTGGTAACTAAGAAAGGAATACCTTCCCCATACTAACTGATGACATCTGTGCAAGTAAATATATCTCCTGATGTGCATAACCATACAAGTTAACATTATTCAAATTATGATTTTTTTAAAAATAAAGTAATATCTTGAAGTTTTAACAATGATTTCAAATAATTAGAAAAGGTTGTTTTCCTTTTAATGTAGAAATAATTATTTTCATGAATGTATTTTCATACATACTGTTTTAAATATATTTAAGTATGTATGTATATATACATATACTACACACACACACACACACAATATATATATATATATATATATATATATATATATATATATATACATATATATATATATATATATATATATATATATATATATATATATATATATATCTATATATATACTATATATATATAATATATATATATATATATATATACTATATAATATAGATATATATATATATATATATATAATATATATATATATATATATATATATATATATATATATATATAGGGGGAGAGAGAAAGAGAGAGAGACAGAGAAGAATATGTCCACTTAAATACCTAATACTTGGTTATCACATCTAATTTCCATAAACCAAGCAGTCAAGAAGAAATTCTAAAAATGCTGTGTAATAACACTTCAGCACTTTTGGATATATTATCTTTTGAATTCGTTGAAATGAGAAGGAAGATGAAAAAGAACTTCCTATGTCGGGATTCGAACTCTTGCTGGTTAGGTGTAAGTTATTGCTCAAACCAACTTTGTGTTGCCGTCGTGATTATGATGACAAATTGTCAATCTGATACTTGTTGTTATTTGGCCAGATTTGAAAGTTATTGTACAGATGCTAACGAACCTTTTATCAGAAAAAATCACATCCAATTGTAGTGACCAGGATTCGAACCTGGGTTATTGCGGCCACAACGCAATGTACTAACCACTATACGATCACGGATACGTACGATATATTAAACGTTGATGAATGAGGAAATGTACTGCATAATTATTTATATATATATATATATATATATATATATATATATATATATATATATATATATATAAAATAAGCACGTCTTGTGAGCTTAATAAGACTTAATAGATTCTTTATATCAATATCTCTCAAAACAACAAGATAACTTTATTGTAACAGTGAGCCAGTTTTTTTAGAATTTTTTATTCATTTTTTTCTTTAAATTAATGCTGTTTCTATATCATGAACTATTTTCATACAAATATTTTCACGTATATATACTTTCTACAAATAGACAGATAATTTGTGTTATGCAAGTAAAAACTGACAAATGTAATAATATTTAAGTTATCTAGGCAAGCAAAACTCTTACATCAATTTTCTTTTCCTTAAATGATTGGCTTAGAATTACCTTCCGACTGTTGAGGAGGGTGTTCACTCAGTCATCGAAGCAGACAAATATTTAGTATTTCTGTCGAAGCTAAATTAAAGGGAATTACATCTTGACCTTATTTGTTGGTACGCAAGGTGGCAGCAGTCATTCAGTCAATCAATGAATATTAGAAAGAATGCAATTCAACAATACCCTTTTGGATATCTTATCCATTAAAATTCTAAAATTAAAAGGGAAGATGAAATAAGGATATTCTGTGACACTGGTGGGATCGAGCTCATCCTGTTTAGATAT
>NC_087203.1:34560791-34562576 GCF_015104395.2 Macrobrachium nipponense | reverse complement strand
GTTTATCGTATATCAAGTCGATGCTTCTACCCACAACACACACACACACACACACCACACACACACATATATATATATATATAATATATATATATTTAATATATATTATATATATATATATATATTATATATGTGTGTGTGTGTGTGTGTGTGTGTAGAAGCATTGAGTTGATAAATGATAAACATAAGAAAAATGAAAATGACAACAGAAGCGAGGGATAATGTTGTAAAATGTAGTTGAAGACCAAAGTATGTATCTCTCAATACCTGATGCACTTGGAGAAATGATGAATATTCCTCTCTCTCTCTCTCTCTCTCAAAGTTTTCCGGGGGTTTCTTTTAACATACATGAAGGAAAAAAGACCACTTATATCCGAGAATGTTTGTGGGAATGGCAGGAAGGAGGCGAAGAAAGCCGAGATTGGAGAGACTCCAGAAAGATTTCGTGTTGTCAGGAGAACAGAATCATCTTGGTGGAAGTGAGGTGTCTGTATTGAACATGCAGGAAACAAATTTTAATATAAATCTGTGATAGTATTTGCTGTAAGGAGGATTAGGTCTGAATGAGACTGGAAGTGCGGAAATCCGAGATTGTTTTAACAAGGTTATCGCTGGCCAAGAGATGAATAAAGTTCGCATGGGAATGGATGTATTGGAGAACGTAGGTATGATCAGTATATTTACCCCGAGTAATGTGTGTTAGTAGAATTGTACAATAAAAGTATTAAAATTTCTTGTAAATGTAAGTTTGTACTTTTGCATATCTTTATGTGTATGAATATCCACTGACAAGGGTACGCACGTAATCATAAATCATATATATAATATATATATATATATATATATATATATATATATATATATATATATATATATATGTGTCACATCACATTACCGTGATTCATATACATACATCGAGCTACAAATGTCCTTTAATATCTCATTCACTCTACCTCGGAATTAATATATTTTCATATATGTTAACCGAAGAGGAATTTTTTATTCGGTGTGTTAGAGGCTTCCACTGTGCGACCGGAATTTGTTGGTTCGATGGTTCGCACCCGTGAGCCGACAAATTTCTTATCGACTTAAAAATTCCCCTTTCGGTTACATATATGAAAATATATTCATTCCAAGGTAGAGCGAATTAGATATTAAAGGACATTTGTAGCTCTCTCTATATGTATATATATATAGATATATATATATATATATATATATATATATATATATATATACATACATAAATAATTTATATGTTTGTATAAAACAAATGCGTGCACTTGGGTCAAAGAAGTCAAGACCACGCAAAACGTGAAATAGGAATCTATTCCAGCATGATTAAAACTGAATTGAATGTCTTTGCATTGCTGGGGGCCCACAAAAAGAGCAATTCCCGTCTCGTCCCGTAAGAATCTTCTAAGTCTAAATTCCCATCTGAATATTTCTATATATATACAAAAAAACTGCATTTAGTATCGAATATAGCGAGAATCCCGTCAGTAGAGTTTTTATATTTATTTCAAAGGAATATTGGTTAAGAAATTGGTTATCATCATCCTATGATTTTGCGCGTCGCAAGAAAGATTTTAAATTATGTCCATGGGTATCAGTGTATTTAAAGCTGCCAAGTATGATCCATAGAGAATAGCATCGCAAAGTATAACATGAGAATTCATGGCAAAGAAAAAAAATGAAAACTTAACGTACGAGAACTTGGAATCCCTGATCGAAACTTTCTCTTTGCCGGAGATGTCGAGGAAGCCCCGCCTGAGGGTATCCACA
>NC_087203.1:34535791-34540791 GCF_015104395.2 Macrobrachium nipponense | reverse complement strand
GTGTTTAAACGCCAATATTAAATGTGAGTGGAAAAGAAAGATCTGAGTGAAATGTTTCCATGGCTGGATTTTCGTTTTATTATTTCTATAATATATCTGCTTTCTGCCACCTTTCATGGTCTTCCATTTGCTCTCTACAGGAAGAAAATATATCATAAGTATAGTCTGCGTAATTCAAAATATACTTTGGTTAATTAAAGAGTAGGATCATTTACTCACATAGTTAGGTGGTTAGGACGTTGCCATCCCCTGTGAGAATGCACGAGGTCGAGTCCCGAAATATTTGCTATAAATAGTGAATTAGGTTCTACCTACTAGAGATTGGAGGTGATTTTTCACAAGGAGGGTGGTAAACAGTATTCGTTTTACATCTCCGATAAAGTTTTTTGATAATCAGAAGACTGACAGCTTCTGGGGACACCATCTCTAAAGGTGAAAGAATTTAAGAATTATGGTAAATTGCAGGCGCATACATACTATATAAATATATATATATATATATATATATATATATATATATATATGTATGTATGTATGTATGTATGTATGGGCTATATATTATATAAATATATACATGTGATATATATATATATATATATATATATATATATATATATACACATACATACATACATACATATACATATACTCACACATCTAGGTAGATAAGATTAATAGATTTTACTTGGCACGAATACTAATTGTTTCAAAGGAGTCCATGTAAAATTTTCTTTATTCATTGAAAACCATTTCCCGATAATGATAATGAAAACTGATACAAGAAACCATGAACCCACATTGGGGAGTGTCATTTATTCAAAAGACACATCCGCTTATTGAAGTTATTGTAATAGTTTTGGTACTCGATTTTTAAAACTATTAGCATTTGATACTGCACGGGTAACAAGCACTAGAAAAAAATAGTATTTAGAAAAAGGACAGAATAATATTACTCGTGTTCAAATGTTATAGTTTCATCGCGAGACACAATTATGTTGCACACCACCACACTGTCCATTACTGAAGAATTTTTAAAATATACGTTAGTTTGTTACCATTGTCTATTTTTTTCTTCAATTCAGTTTTAAATTTTCCCATTTTATTAGGAGGACGTAGAGCTTACGCTTGCCAGGTAACTTAATAAATTACAACAGTACTGCTATAATATAGAGAGAGTGTTATGCATTCATATCTTGTCTTGTATGTATTGAACTATTAGAATTTTTTCATATATAGCTGTGAGTCGTGTAGCCTGTAATTATTTGACTGTCCCTCATTATTTTTATATGAGGCGTCATTAATCTTATCAGCACTATCTCCAGTTGAGTCACAAATGATGCCTACTTCGTGTTTTATGGCAGCAAATGTTTCCTCGGCAGTATTCCGATAAATTTTTAACTGCTAAGTGTTTGAAAATAGCCATTAAACTAATGTATATATATATATATATATATATATATATATATATATATATTATTATATATTATATATATATGTGTGTGTGTGGTGTGTGTGTGTGGTGTGTGTGTGTGTTGTGTATAGGAGTGTGATGTATAATTTATATATATTTATATTTATATTATATATATATATATATATATATATATATATATAAATATATATATATATAATATATATATATATATATCTATATATATATATATACATATAACACATACATAAAAATCTATGTTTATATTTATACATACACTTTTCCTCATCAAAAGGGTTCCTTTAGATGTAAAACAAGGAATTAAAAAGTATTAAAACTTCATATGGTAAATGTAGTTTATATCCTTGGGACATCAGGTGTTGAATGAGTATACGCACGATTTCGTATATAGATACTGCAGCTGACTAAGGCATGTGTCCATTGAGTCTTTGTCTGACTAAATCTTTCCGAGGGATATAAAATAAGGAGTTTTTTAGGTGATATGCGGAAATATGTAGGTGTGTGTAAGATCCGACTCCATTAGTTTCCGGATTTGAATCCGTTTCTCGTCAATTCTATTTCATGCGATTTTAAAACATTATATCATAGAAAGTGAAACCTTAAACGTCAAAATGTGCAGATTCGTGCGTTCATACTCCCTTGACTTTTCTCTCTGATTCCTGCCGCGCAGTCTCGCCATCTGAACCGGGCGACTTTTATAAACAAAGTCTGATTTTGATAAGGTAATTAATTCGTCACCCTGACGCCGCTCCTTTGATCCACTTACTTTTCCGCGTCACTTATACAGTGCGTCCTCGTTTAAGCCCTCAATAATATCGTCCCTTTCATATGGCAAGTGCCTCGCAGGTGCAGGCGATCTGCTAAGTGCAATGGCATCATGCAAAAGCCCGACACGCAGAGAGAGAAAGAGGTGTAGTAGGCTTTTCCACGGGCTGTCGCTTGAATATCCATATGGACTTTGATGTTTAATTCTGGAAAATATCGGAAAGGTGCGCATAATCTGTGACACGATTCCATCTTTTTTTTTTTTTTTTTAATGGAGAAAATGTAATGATTGTGACATTTTATATGAACTGACGCCCACTGACAGTCCATTTACGATTTTCGACGAATTTCAAGTGCCCAGGTAAAAGATTCAGATGTTGGAATTCAACTTTGATGTTAAATAAAATTGCCGCTGAAGGAAGTGGCGATCGGCCAGCTTCCCATAATTATATTATATCGTGATGCCATCCAGAGGTCGCCTTTATTTTTCACCTCAGTCGCTTGACCTTTCAGGCTAAGTGGAATATTCTGGGATGAGTTGACTTTGCACCGTTTTAATGACGATAGAAACTGTCCCTTATCTCTGTAAGTGCAGTTTGAAAAGGTGTTCGATGAGCAAGATTTTGCCTGGCTTTCAAAAATGCTTTTGTCGTGTGACTTGACTCTGCGGAAAGGACTATTTAGCCTTTACGCTCATGTTGATTAAACTACTAACTTCTACTCAGAGATGCGAACGTCACTCGTATATCATGTAATCTCGAATGAACATTTCTTCTGGGATTCATTCAAAGTGCTTAATGCATGAAGGAAAAGAGCTTTAAACAATCTTTAAAAATAAGAGCAGTCATGCAGTGATAGATCAGGACATGTCCATTAGGACCAACTATAAAGAAACACATCCAAAGTTTAATTAGTTCTAATAAGCGTCACGTCCATTAAAACTAATCTTAACATGACACGTCTCAAGTCACATTAGTTCTTATTAGGGTCACGTACCTCACCTGTAATTTTAAAAATGCCTTTCTGAGGCATCATTTCTGACACGATTTATTGCAGTGAATTGGCATTATTTCTGACACGGTTTATGGCAGTGAACTGGCATCATTCCTGACACGTGCACCGTTTATGGCAATGAACTGGCCGAGATGTTTGTGCGCACACCACGAAGCGTTGTCTCAATGGAGCAGAGAAGACGTAGGGATGTCATGTCTCAAGTTTAGTAAAATGGTATGAACTCATCCGTAGTGCTTCGTAGGGGGCTAGTGCCGTCAGTGTACCACGCATAGTGCACTGTAGGCATTACTTAAGGGTCTTTAGCAGCGTCCCTCCGGCTCCTACCTGCAACATCTTTCATTCCTTTTGCTGTACCTCCAGTCATATTCTCTTTTCTTCCATCATACTTTCCACCCTCTCTAACGTTTTTTCAAAGTGCAGCTGCGAGGTTTTCCTCCTGTTACAGCTATCAAACCTTCTTACTGTCAATTTCCCTTCCAGCGATGATTGACCTCGTAGGTCCCAGCGCCTGACCATTGGCCTAAATTCTAAATTCTATTCTCATCCCTCGTTTTCTGTCTTGAGCACAGGCTGCTATAGAGTCTTATTAATCAGAAAGAGACACTTGGAAGTGTCATTGTGGTATCCATATACTCATTCATTATGTTCTTCCAAGTAAATAGACACGGAACTTCATCTGCTCTCCCTCTTGGGAAATGGTTTCTTCATTGAAGGGCTTGTGCCTGGTGTTATATCTAACTAACCCAAATACTCACTTGACGTGCAACCTACTATGAGATTCAGGGCCTCTGTAACACGGTTTTTTGGACTTTGCTCCTTGTCAAAGCATCGGATGTAGCTGAAAGTTGACATATGTATATTTTACAACCACACAAATTTTGTCAGCATTATCAATAACCTAAACCCGATAGTTTTAATTTTTATAGAGTAAAAATGATCTAGCCGACGCCATGGCCAATAATTACGAGCCAAGAGTCGAAAAACATTCATTACGTAAGCAAAGTAAACACCTTTTGACGAAATGTTGCTCCGCCCATCCACTAGACAGAAACCCATTCACCTTGTTCCATTGGCTCTGAAACTCAAAGACTTTATGAATGGCGGAACGATACATAGCTGTGGGTGGGGTATCTGTGCTAGCGTAGTAATACTACTGTAGCAGTAGTGCCGCAACAGTATAGCAGTAATATACATGAATTAAATGTTTAGGCCAACTGCTGGGATCCTTGAGGATCATTTAGCACTTCTTACAACTACTCGAGAAATGAGTTTTTATAGCCAGAAGTTAAATTTTCTAATCCAACAATGCCCATGATAGCCTTCAGTGTTATCCTGATTTATAACGAGGCCAAAGTGGGTGGAGCCTCATGAAGTTATCATTCTGACGATAATTATTGGTGAAGGTTTGAAGCCAATATACGGTACCGGCTATTTTTTTTTTCAGTAAATAGGTAGATAGCCAATAAATAAAAATTGCATGACATTGGATATAGCAGTTATCAAATCAAGCTTGTCTACTATGTTTTTGAAAATTACCATCTATTCCCTACATCTTGTCAATCTGATTGTGACCTATAAAGCAGACTGTAATTTCTTAGGAAACTTATTTTGGGAGTTAGACTAATAATCGAATTGTTTTTGTATTTATTAACATATTTTGTTGGTTTGTTCATTATGACAATTATCAGTGGAGAGGTTTCAGAGTTCATAAAGGTGTGGTGCTTTGCTTGTATTTAAATTTGTTTGTCATTGTTGCCAGAGGTATAGC
>NC_087203.1:34485791-34530791 GCF_015104395.2 Macrobrachium nipponense | reverse complement strand
CAAATGGTCTAACTCATTATAAATGATTGCGTATTAAATCAGCATGAATGTTCGCCCAGTAATGTCAGTACTATGCGCTTAAGTAGATGACGTAAAAGCTGTCACCAAGCAGGTGAAAATGCAGATTTATATTGCATTATTCACGTAATTTTATAGCCCTTTATCTGCATCACTCGCCTTCAATTACGTCCGGGAAGTATGTTCACTAACAATTAATTATTTTTCCCCTTATTTTTCGCGAGGCAGCTGAAATAAATAAACTCATTTCACTCTTGTCTGTTTCATTAATGAGAATTATCACGATGAAAGACATAGTTCTAAAGACAGTTTTAAAAGCAATGAAAATTGGAGAATATATTCCTCTAATCCGAAAATGGTTTTTCTAGATTATGCTTAAATTAAATGTGGTATGATCATATTTTGCAAGAGCTGAGAAAGAGTGATAAGACGAAATATTGCATTTAGACGACGTAATATTGAAGCATTAGTATTCGTTATGCAGAGGGGATGATCTTTGACAGTTGTTTTGTCACTATTTTGAACGATATTTCTAGCACAGCGTGTTAGCAGAAGAGAAAGTAATGAATATTCAAAATCAGTGTTAAAGCGTAATATGTCTGCAGAAAAGGAAAGGTTGAATGTTAGGAAGAGGGAGATTCTGCGATATTTTCTACTTAATGACAATAGATACAAAAACCACCTTCTATAATCTGTCTCGTTCAGGACTTCATTCTTCTTTCACGTTCAGTTAACACCAGATTGCTTATCCTTTGATCTGATCAATGAATTTGGTAACAGGTAGTTTAATCGACTGTCGCAGCTTGCAGCCTCATCCCAAAGTGCCGGCTGAAATCGGTAGTGTTGCATTCTCTTGAGCCATCCTCTTAGGTATACGTATGTATGTGTGTGTGTGTGTGTGTGTGTATATATATATATATATATATATATATATATATATATATATATATATATATATATATATATATGTGTGTGTGTTCCTTAAGTGTGTGTATGTACCAGGTGTAGCGGTCGCTCATTATCAACAGAGGCACTGTATTGGCCTTTCCACTGACGTACAAAACCAGAGAATACCAGGCAATGGTTACTATAGTAGATTCACATCAACCGTGTATTTGATGTCTAGGCCAGTCCCTTACGACGCTCCTGATTGGCTGTTGATAAGCCAGTCACAGGGCTGGAAACTCTGTCTCTCTCGAGAGTTCACACAGGCAGGATGTATGTTCCGTCTCTTCTGAGGGATACTTCTTTCAAAAGTATCCCTCAGGAGATGGAACATACATCCTGCCTATGTGAACTCTCGAAAGACAGAGTTTCCAGCCCTGTGATTGGCTTATCAACAGCCAATCAGGAGCGTCGTAAGTGACTGGCCTAGGCATCAAATACAGGTTGATGTGAATCTGCTATAGCGACTTTCCATGTAGAAATATTATGGTCTCCCCTAGATCCCATAAATGATGAAGTCGTGTTGATCAAATCCTGGCAAAACCATCTGTGATATCACGACCCCTAGAGGACTTGCATTTTGGATAAGCTACTTCATGAGCGTATGGGGGCTAGTGCCATCAGTTCACCTCAAGTGGTGCTCTGTAGGCATTACTTAAGGGTCTTTGCAGTGTCCCTTCGGTCCCTAGCTGTAACCTCTTTTATTTCTTTTAATGTACCTCCGTTCATATTTTCTCTCTTCAACGAGCGAGGTTTTCCTCCTGTTACGCCATTAAAACTTTATTACTGTCAATTTCCCTTTCATCGCTGAATGACCTCGTAGGTCCCGGCTCTCAGCCTTTGGCCTGAATTCTACACTCTATTCGTATCCCTCTAAGGTATCATTTAAGTTGACTTACACTCATGAGCAGATAGTCAGTTACCTTTCTATTTTCTTTCGGTAGTCAAGTTTGGTTTCAGCAGACGTTTGCGTCTCTTTCCTTTCAGGATAACAGACATTGCATATCCAACGTACATCGCCAACGAAATGAGCCGTAACGGAAACATAAACATACATGGCTTATTCTCTTTCATTTGATCTTGAAACGCAAATACATTGCGTTTATTACAAGGACTATTCAACAGAGGCTTATATTATGTTGAAGCATCTTACATTGAAAGAGCTTCTTTAATTACATATTTTTTATTATTATTTTTTTTAGCTTATACTCTTTCTGAAGTTCAAAAACATCTGTATTTTTCCGAGTAAAATGTCAACCATATACACTGCAGATGCACTTCTATAATCTGTACCAGATATAAAAAGAACTATCAAAGGCCTCACTTATAACCATACTCCACCAATATGATGAAAGTCATCCTTGTGTAAGTCCCAAGCAGCTATCACTTATCAGTATTTCTAGCAACTAAATATTTATGACCAAACGTCGTGTTCCAAGTTGCACTTGAGGAATTTTACGAAGTCTTCAATAGGGCTGATGTTTTCGGACCTTTTAACTTGAACTCTTATAGCAAAATGCAGAATTGGAAGATCACGGGATTTGGGACTTAAAGTTTTGTTGGTCTGTCACAGATGCGAAGAAAAGCGTAAGAAGCAAAATTTAAGAGAAGCATCATGATGGCTGTCAAAGAAATGGAAGAGTTCTCGGGAACGGCCATATAGATAGATTTACATATATATTAGGATGGAGGAACCTTAATATTTAGGGAGCTTGACAGAGTGATTGAGGAAGTGGTGAGTGACGCAGTGTGTGTGGAGATTGACTTGTTCCTGTTGAGTTTTCTGCGGTAGATGTGGAGTTTGTTGAACTAAGGTTCATCATCCTGCATTCTGCTGTTAAGAGGATCAATTTGACAGTGATCTCTCATATTTCCTTCTGCAGCCATTTTCTTTTCTTTGTTTCAGTTTATATAGTATAATATATATATATTATATATATATATATATATATTATATATAGATATATACCATATATATATATATATATATAGATATATAATAGAGATATATATATATATATAGATATAATATATATATTATAATATATATATATATATATATATATATATATATATATATATATATATAGATATATATATATATATATAGATATAAATATATATATATATATATATATATATATATATATCTATATATATATATATATATATATATATACAATTATAAATGTATAATATATATATTTATGTATATATGTGTAGAGAGACATGGATGGAATAATGCAAGAACTGGAAGAGCATGAGAGGGTATAGTTGGGGCAGATTTGAATGGCCATGTCGGAAGTGAAAATGAGGCGATTGGGCGGGTGCATGGGGGCCATGGAATTGGGGAGAGAAACCCAGAAGGAGAGAGTGTAGTGGACTTTGCTGTGTCATTCGACATGGCAATAGTAAACACATTTTTGAGAAGAAAAGGGAACACCTAATAACATATAGGAGTGGGGGAAGATTCTCCCAGATAGACTATTTCTTGTATAAAAGGATAAATCTGGTGGAGGTCAAGAACTGCAAAGTTATGCCAGGCGACCATGTAGCCCCCCAACACAGGCTGCTATGTATGGACTTGAAGTTGAAAAGGGAAAGAAAAACCAAAGCTAAAGGGATAAGGAAAATTAAATGGTACGAATTACAGAAGGAAGGGGATAAGAAGAGAGAGTTTAAGAGGAGGGGTTTTTGGAGGATATTGATATAGGGATTGAAGATGTTCAAGAATGGTGGGCACGAAAGCAGCAGTAATAAGAAGGCATGGAAAGGAGCTGCTAGGAGAGACATCTGGTATCATATGGGAAGAAAAGGATAGTTTGGTGGTGGGATGAAGACATTGAGAAAGTAGTAAAAGATAAGAAGGAGGCAAAGAAAAGATTAGGGAAGAGTCACAGTCAGTGGAAGACAGAAATAGGTACAGAGAGAAAAAACAAGGTGGTGAAAAGGTGGTAGCCCAAGCTAAAGCAAGTCGTATGATGATGTGTATAATGAGCTGGGGACAAAGGAAGGATTAAAGAAGGTGATGAAGCTATCAAAGGCTAGAAATAAGAGCACCAAAGATATAACACACATCAAACAAATAAAGAATCAAGAGGGTGTAGTGCTTAGAAAGGAGGAAAAAATTGTGAAGAGATGGAAAGAATATTTCGAACATTTGTTAAATGAAGAAAACTAATAGACTAATAAGAGAGGATGGCAAGTGAACATTGGCATGGTATGAGGTTTCTAGGCAAGAGGTACTAAATGCACTGAAAGAAGATGAAGAATGGGAAGGCAACCGACCAGACATGATCCCGGTGGAGGCATGAAAGCATTAGGAGATGAAGGAGTGGATATACTGTACGATCTTATGATAAAAGATCCTTGAACAGGAAAAAGATACAAATGAGTGGCGTGGAGTATATTGATCCCAATTTTTAAAGGGAAAGGCGATGTCCAAGAGTGTGGTAATTATAGGGGCATTAAATTGATGTCCCACACTTTGAAGATACTGGAAAGGATGATAGATGCTAGACTGAGAGAAGAAGTACAAATAGGTAAAGAGCAGATGGGATTTTATGAAGGGAAGGGGAAACAACAGATGGTATATTTTGTCTGAGGCAAATAATGGAAAAATTCGGGAAAGACAAAGGGACCTACATATGGTATTCATTGACCTTGAAAAGGCTTATGACAGAGTCCCGAGACAAGAGGTATGGAGGAGCCTGAGGGAGAAGATGGTGCCAGAGAAGTATGTGCGATTGATACAAGAGATGTACCGGAATGTATTTACCGAGTGAGGAGCACTGTTGGGGAGACAGAAGGTTTTGAGGTGAGAGTAGGATTACACCAGGGGTCGGCTTCTGAGCCCATTTATCTTTAACATAGTGATGGATGTTATAATAGAGGAAGTAAGGGAGACAGTACCATGGAACATATTGTATGCGGATGATATGTTCTGTGTGCAGAGAGCAGGGAAGATCTGGAAGTGAAATTGGAAAGATGGAGGACAAGTACTGGAGGACAGAGGAATGAGAATAAGTAGATCCAAGACAGAATATATGTGTACCACCACTGAGGGGGATGATAGAGAAAGTATTCAGCTTGGTGGAGAGCAAATAAGGAGAGTTGATAAGTTTAAGTATTTGGGATCTTTTGTTAACGCTGGAGGAAGTATGGAAGAAGAAGTAAACATCGGGTACAGGCAGGCTGGAACAACTGGAGAGCGGCCTCGGAGTTCTTGTGACAAAGAGTGCCGCTTAGGTTAAAAGGAAATTTCACAAGACGGTGGTAAGAACGCAATGCTGTACGGTACGGAAACAGCAAGCATGAGAAAAGCAGAGCAGAAGAAGATGGATGTGGCAGAAATGAGAATGCTTAGGTGGATGTCTGGGTAACAAGAGTGGATAGGATCAGAAATAGACTACATAAGGGGGTCAACTAAGGTGGTGGAAGTATCAAAGAAAGTGCAGGAGGGAGGACGAGATGGTATGGACACCTGTGAGGAGAGATGAGGACCACGCTGGGAGACATACTATGGGAGTGGAGTGCAAGGAAGAAGAAGAGAGGGAGACCAAGAAAGAGATGGAAGGACTGTGATGAGTAGGAGATTTACATTGAGAAGGGAATTGATGAGGCAGAAGCGCAAGATAGAAATAGATGGAAACGACTCATCCGAAACGGCGACCCCATATAAAAATGGGAAAAAGCTGGGAAGAAGAAGAAAGTGTATATGTGTATATATATATATATATATATGATATATATATATATATATATATATATATATATATATATATGATATATATATATATAGGCGCGTATATATTTATGTATATATTATATACAAATATAATGTGTAATATATAAAATATTTACTTATGTATGTATATATATAAATATATAGTGCATGTGTGTGTCATATATATATAATAATTATATATATGATATTATTATATATATATATATATATATATATAGAGAGAGAGAGAGAGAGAGAGAGAGGAGAGAGAGAGAGGAGAGAGAGATATTATCGCTTCCAGCGCAAGCCCTGTCTTATGCTACTCTTTCTTCCTATCTGATTCATTGTTCCAGAATTTTGATAACAATGGCCCAAAACTCTCTCTGTCGATTCGAATCCGGGGCTAAATTTCGTCGAGACGTCCTTCAAAGGGAGCAAAAATAGATATATCAGCGTTTTTAAGTGCGTATCCCCTTCAGAGTGAACCGGACGGGGGAAAAAGAAAACGAGGCGGGGTAGCGATCAAAGTAGGTTAAAATTGGGGAATGTTTTGAATGTGCAACAAAGAACGGGAGAATGAAACATGACAGGAGGGCTGCGATGATCGCTCAGGATTGAATTTATATTCTGATTTTCGCTTTACGTCCAGTTTAGAGGGAACTTTCTAGTGGCGCGAAAGTTGTTTACTACTAATGTCTCATTTACCAGAAAGTTTTTTTTTCCTTCAATTATTTATATGCTTTAATCAATTTTTTATAAGAAACCCACAAATACGAAACAAACAAATAATAAATTCATCTTGACATCCGAAATGACAACATTATCCCTAGAATTACCGAGTGCCTTGTGTTTTCACAGACACATTTAGATTTGAAGACTTGAAAAAGCCAAGATGCACTTACGGGACCAAGAAGAAAAAGACAAAAATTTGAACCTGAGCTAAGCTAACAGTAGGTCGGCGCTTAAAATTCCCCTAAATCCTCAACATTTTGAAAAGAATTTTGTGCAAACAAGAATGCCTGGTGCTTTCATCAATCTCAGGTCTGAAACTGAAAGAGCATCGCCGAATGGTTATCTGTGGAAAAAGAAAACTCATTGGCCATCTGTTATAGAAGTCCGGTGGAAGGGAAAAAATACTGGGCATCACTTTCCCCTCAGCCAGAGTTCTAAAATGGTCGTTCCAACATTTTTCTCCCGGCCGTCTTTTAAGAAGACTTTTATGGAGCGGAGGGATCCCCAGTGACGCCCCGGAGCGACCAAAAGCCCACACATCTCGGGAGAGGCCAGAAAATTCTGCGGGGTCATCACGATTGATCCTGCATCGGGTCGTCTTTGCCTGGAGTGGCTGTGCCCCAATGGGACATTTATTAGCCTTATCGGTGTCCCAACTCTTACCAACATCTGGGAAGAAGGAGAAGAAAAAGAAAAAGAAGCAGGAGATGAAAGATGAACAATGCAAGAGGAGTTTTCCTTTCCAGTGACCATCTTGAAAGTACTGTCGTTAGATCGTGAGATGGGAAAAAATTGCAGTAATTAAAACGATATAGGAATGATGTTCACATCGCTCATGAAATGCATTCCGACCCGAATGCACTAGAACTAGGTCTTCCTTTATTTGCCTACTGTTTTGGCCACCCTGCCTCCCTCCTCCATTCTTTCTACATGGCTAAACCATCTCGAAACATCCTGAGCCATCTTGACATGAATAGTAACCATTTCTACCACTTATCCGTGATTATATCTGCATTTCTCATTCTTTCAGAGCTGCATACTACTTATTTTACGAAAACCTTTCATCTTTTTTAAATTCACTTTTAGCATCCACACTTCACTTCCCTGAAGGAGAGTGGCTCAACATTCTCTTTACGCCTTGCACCATAGACCCTGAAAGTTTCCTTCAGATTTTTCAAATCAAACCCATAGCCATTTGTCCTACATGTATATATTAACAATATTACTTCATCTTTCTTTTTTCCATTTTTACCCTCATAAACTTCCACTAGCTCACATTACTCAACTTTCTCCTCTCACCAACACTCAGATTATTTCAGTAGTTTCTGTACATTTTCTTCAGTATCTTCAATCAGTACTATACCATTTGCAAACATTAGCTGTTTATTCCATACTCCATTCACAACCCTTCTCCTGACCATAACTTTACACCTTATCTGATGTCATTTTTCTGACTGCATCACGCCTTCTACCAAGGTATTAGACATCCACGGTGACAAAGCATACCCTCGTCCCAGACTTACTTTTATACAAAACCTGTAATTTTCAGTTGCACATATTCCAACACGCTCTTTCATAAGTCCTAAAAACATGTTATTGTTAGAAAGAAACTTTATCTTCAGTGCCCTACATCCTCAATACATGCCACATTTCATCGATACCAGTTCTGTAATACGATTTTTCCATGGTTCATGTCATTTTATCTTACATATTTCGCGTAAATAGTTTCGTAACAAACATAATTCACACACTTTTCCATGCCAGGTCCCATATTATTCTTCCACTGGAAATCCATCTGTCATCTGAATTTCTTTCTCAAGCAAAATCTTATCTTCGTATACTAAGCAACACTATGCCATTTGATTCTTAGTCTTCTCTATCACCGGTACCTTCTTACGAAGGACAGTTATTGCTCTCAATACTCTCGTCCTCATTACACTCACCCACTTGCCTTACTACATCTACTGTTTACTAACTGTTCCACTCCATCTTTGAAAACTATGGATTTTCTAATAATGAATCATCGCACCCTAAACATATTATATATATAAATATATATATATATCTGTGTGTGTGTGTATATATATATAAATTTATAATAAAGGGACTCCATTCTCATCTAGTACGGTAACTCCATGACACCCACATAAACTTTCTCTTCGTCACTTACCTTTGCATTCAAATACACCCTAGCTTTACCATTCTCTCATATTCAGCAAACCCCTCCTGGCTCAGGTTCAGACTACCCCAAAATCACACGCTTTCACTTGTTATATACTGAAGAAGGCTGAACTATATATATATATATATATATATATATATATACAGTAAGTCCTCGGGTTACGCTGGTCTCGACTTACGATGTTTCGTGGTTACGAACGCGCCCCCATAAAAATATAAAAAATAATATTTTGCGTCGTTCCGTCTTACGCGGTTTAGCGTCGTAAGCAACGTTAAACAAACGCGAACTAGTTCCAGGCGCACGGCGGAAGAATACGCTTTGTGGGGGAGAGGACGGCGTCGCTTCGCTACGCTCAGTCCTCGCCCATACGCCATTTTGGTTGTTTTACACTGCCTCTCTCTCCCTCGTGTTGTATCGTTTTTTGTACTTTTTGCTCTTTGTTATGGCTCCCAAGCGCAAGGCGGACTCTTCTGATGGTAGAGCATCGAAGAAAAGAAAGGCCATCACCATGGAATTAAAGTGGACATTATAAAGCGATCCGAGAAGGGAAGAAACGCCAACAACATTGGCCGCTCGCTTGGCCTTAGCCGTTCGACCGTTGCTACCATTATCAAAGATAAAGAGCGCATCGTTGAACATGTGAAGGATCTGCTCCTATGAAGCGACAGTGATAACTAAGTAGCATAGTGGTCTAATAATTGAAATGGAAAGGTTATTGGTGCTTTGGTTGGAAGACCAAAATCACGGCGTATCCCAGTCAGCCTTATGGTGATTCAGCAACTTCTGGAGGTTCTTTTTCTCTTCACTAACCTCCCCCAGTCTCTCCAGCACCGCAGCTTCCTCTCCAGTGTGCAAGCCAATCAAACTAATAAAGGTAAGGAATTGTTCTCTCGTTGTTATTGATAGGTATTTACATTAAATCATGTGGTATTTTCAATGTTCCGACTTACGCTGAAATCGTGTTACGATGCATCGTAAGAAACGGATCTACGTCGTAACTCGAGGCACCCCCTGTATATATATATATATATATATATATATATATATATATATATATATAATATATATAATATATATAGATATAGATATAGATATATATATATATATATATATATATATATATATATATATATATATATATATATATATATATATATATATATATATGTATATATATATATCTATATATATATAATATATATATATAGTATGTATATATTTATTTATATTATTATATATATATATATCTATATATATATATATATCTATATATATATATATATATATATACATATATATATATATATATATATATAATATTATAATCATAATGGAATCATTTCTCATAACGTGACCAACGGAGAAGAGAGTTTGACAGTTACGGCGACATTATTATCCGAAGTTTTGCCATTAGGGATGGAAGTCATTCTCCCATTTTCCCCAGTGGTAGGTAGAGCAAATCGCGAGGTGATGACTTTGGCGTCTTTGCCGTCTGGCGACGCCACAAAGAGCCGTCACAATTCACTTTGTTATCGCTTAGGCACGTCTTGGGCCGCCAGACTTCGTCGGTGATTATTTCGCGTGGCTGTTTCTATATAAGTAAATGAAAAAAGTTAGAGGGATAATATTGCAGACGAAGGATTGTGTACCCTCACATACACTCCAGATCTGTACATCCAACTTCGCTTCGAGCGCACACAAATATTGTAATGAGCGTCATCTGTCATCGTGACTGCTTCGGGGGTAAGGCCAGCGCAATCATCTGTGCCCCTTTTTTTCGTCTTACTGTACCTCCGTTCATATTCTCTTTTTTACCATTGACTTTCCACCCTATTCTAACAATTGATTCAGTATGCAACTGCGAGGTTTTCCTCCTGTTACACCTTTCAAACCTTTTTAATGTAGTTTCCGTTCCAGCGTTGAATGAATGAGGTCCCAGCGCTTGGCCCTTGGGGCTAAAGTCTATATTCTTTTCTTTTCTCAGTCATCTGCGTTTTGTTTGATTGCTAGTTTCGTTTGCAGTCAGGCTGCAATTGTCAATCTCGCTCGTAGTCTCGTTTCCTCATTAATTTAGTTCAGAGTCGGCCAACGTATTTCGTCTCATGTCCCAATTAGTGACGTTGGTCTTTTGTCCAGTTTGGCCTCATTTGATGGTCAGTCTCGATCGCGAACAGCCCTGATGTCCCCTCGAGAGACCTCACACGCCAAATCTAGACGAACGTCTCCTGAATAATTCCACCCTTGTTTGCTCAACAACATGCGTCATTGCGCTCGACGGAATATCAAGATTCGGTCTTGATGGATTCTGTGTCCCCTCCTCAATCAAGAATGCAGAAGGTGCATCACGCTCGGAATAGGAATGTTCCCGTTATCCTTAGCATCTGTTCTTCATTGTCTTTTTTCCCCTGTTGGAAGCGCAAGCGGAAGTTATTTGCTTATGTTCGGTGTTTATTCATGAACGAGGATGTGGGAAAAGATTTTGCTTGGACGGTGAACGAACTGTTTCGGGACTTTCATGAACTTCAAAATCACTGTTTTGTGAAACTCCCCTTTTGCAATGGAAAGGCTGATGCGGAATTTGTCGTCTGTAAAATCTCGCGCTTATACACATTTGTAAACATGGTTGAACTGGTACATTTAAATTGTACATGTCCTTACAGGCATAGCCTACATGAAAATACTGTTATACTGAACATCCATATGTATATATGTATATCTTCTTCTTTCCCACCGTTATCCTACACTAAGGGGTCGGTTGCCTGATGTGCCTTCTCCTCCACTGCCTTCTATCAAAGGCATCATCAGGCATAGTTTATTGTTTGGCAAAGGGGGTTTATACGACCGCATGCCCTTGTTGTCATCAACCACAGTTAGTGGCGGTGGGCCTCGCCTTTTACTAAAAAGTACGACTGCAAGGCAGCAGCTGCCCTTTTAATCGCCTTTATGACACGCAGGACCTACGGTGGTAGTATTCTTACACCCCACAGGATCATATGTATATGTATATTTACGTATATATATATATATATATATATATATATATATATATATATATATATATATATATATATATACACGAGTGTGTGTGCTGTGTGCGTGTTCCCTAGTAAGGGTTGACCCACAAAACAAAATAATAGTAACTGCAACTTTCTTCCTTTTACTGCAAAACCCATTTTCAGAAATACTTACACGACATGTACAGTGATGCTCAAATCTCATGCGGCATGATTCTTTTTGTATAGTTCAGATTCTCAGAGTCAACGTGACGTTACCAAGTAGTGTTAAATTTTTTTTTATTTTTTTTTTTTTATTTCTAATGTCATGCATGTCGAAAAGTTTACAAATTTACAGCTAGCCTTATTTTCCTTATGGATATATAAATATGATCCCTGTTGTGCATTGCTATAATGCGTAATCTGTGCGATTTGAACTAATTTTAGTTTATTTATTTATTTTTTTTTTTTATTTATTTATTTTTTTTTTTTTTTTACGCTTAGTTCATAGTGCGGTGTGTTAAGGTTATCGGTGCCGTCAATGAAAGAACACTTAACATGCTCCTCCGACTGGTCAACATAACTACCCATGCAGCATTATGACAGTAGACCTAATACGCTCAACAGTCATAACAAACATTTTCAAAGTAGGAATATGAATTAAAACAGGTTTTCTTTGAATGTTGAAGTTTTCGGCTGTGTTTAAGCTGCCTGTATGTTGCAAAATGTTTTATAGGCCTACAAAAAATCTAAGCCTTCTGAGATATAATCTGTTACTAATGAATTTAATTGTAGAGATTGTCTGTTCTTTGACGAATACAATAGGAATATGAATCACAATCAGTTTTCTTTGAATGTTAAAGTTATAGGATGTGTTTAAGCTGCCTCTTATGTTGCAAAATGATTTATAGGCCTAGAAAAATAATCTAAGCCTTCTGAGATGTAATCTGTTACTAATAATTCTATTTGTAGAGATTACCTGTTCTTTGAATAATAAAAGATGATGAAGATTTTGACTATATGGCGTAGATGGCTATTAATCGAAATATCATAAGTATTAATATCAAGGCGTATGGAACACTTGTTTTTCAACTGGTTTAGAATATTATTATCTTAAAAGTTCTTCAGCTCGCTTTTGGTGTATAATTTATTCTTTCATAAGGTAACTTGAAGTGTAAGAATGTGTAGATAACCTCATTTATCTGTATGTATATATATATATATATATATATATATATATATATATATATATATATATATATATATATATATATATATATATATATATATAGTATATAAATCGAACTACAAATGTCCTTTAATATCTAAGAATTCGCTCTACCTCGGAATTAATTTATATTTTTTTCATATATGCTTAACCGGGGGGGAATTTATAAGCGATAATAGAATTGGCGATCGACAGGCGCGAACCCAGCGACCTCTTAATTCTAGGACTGGCAGTGAAGCCTTAAACCGCCTCGACAATTACCATATTAAAGGACATTTGTAGTTCGATATATATATGAATCATGGTAATGTGATAGACTTATATATATATATTATATTATATATATATATATATATATATATATATATATATATATATATATATATATATATCTAATAAGGAGCCCATAAAAACACCCAAATATAGAGAAAACAAAAAAGTGCTATATTTCAGACTGCTGTCTCCCTCTTCAGGTAGATGAATGAGAAAAGTTTGTTTACAGAAAAGGTGGTATTTATACCAAGAGGTCCATCCACAGGCAAGCCAATTAGGTCACCCCCGCTGATAATCTTCCTTTAATCTTCTTAAGTGTTGGTTGAATGAAAACCTTGTCGATCGTATCTGAAATCCATGCTCCTTTTGAGATGTTCATTACCTGCCTCTCTTTTAATGATGGCCGATTCCATCATTTGACTCTTGTACCGGCAGTTGCTGTCTATAAAAATACACGTGACAAATTTCCAGTTTATTCTATGGTTATGTTCATTTATATGGTTGAAATTAGGCGAGTTTCTGTTGTCCATACCTAACTGACCGGTTTGTGTTGTATTAATCTTGGGGAAGTTGATTTACCTGTAAATCCGATATAAGATTGGTCACAGTCCTGGCATGGGATTTCGTATACCCCAGAGTCCTTGGGAGATGTCTTTTGTTGGACGTTAATCAGGGATTTGGCTACCGTGTTTGGGTAAGTAAATACAAAGGGTTTAGATTTCCGAGGGGGTGGTTACTCTCTTAATCGTGTCCAGGTGGGTAATTATTATGTTTTATTGTTGGGTGTATCTCTGGTCTTGTCTGTAGGGGTCGGTAGTACAAATTACGTTTTGCTTTGTGAATTGCTTTCTCAATTATATGGTCAGGATACTTTAAAGACGAAGTTGCTTGCAAATTAGTTCAAACTTCTTTTTCCAGGAATTCTGGGGAACAAATTCGTAAGGCTCTTAAGAACAGGTTGCTAGCTACACCTATCTTGATAGTAATGTCGTGATAGCTAAAGTAGTGAATGTATGAAAGTGAGAACGTTGGTTTTCTGTATATGGTAAATTTGTATTCTGTTCTATCTCTGATTATTAAAACATCAAGAAAAGGAATTTTTTGTTATCTGTTTCCCATTCAACTTTAAATTTGATGCTGGGCACTAATGCGTTTAATTTCAAGAGGAATTCATTAAAATTGCCCCACCTATTATCCCAAAATGTTAGGATATCATCCACATATCTCATCCACAGCATGTTTTTTGGGTTTTATTGCATTTATTATTGTAGTTTCTACGACCCCTAAAGACAAGACCAGAGATGACACCCAAAAAATAAAATAATAATTCCCTTCCCCACCTGGACACGATTAAGAGAGTAACCACCCCTCGGAAAATCTAACCCTTTTGTATTTACTTACCCAAACACCTTAGCCAATCCCTGATTAATGTCCAACAAAAGACATCTCCCAAGGACTCTGGGGTATACGAAATCCCATGCCAGGACTGTGACCAATCTTATATCGGATTTACAGGTAAATCACTTCCCCAGAGATTAATACAACACAAACGGTCAGTTAGGTATGGACAACAGAACTCGCCTATTTTCACCATATAAATGAACATAACCATAGAATAAACTGGAATTTGTCACGTGTATTTATAGCAGCAACTGCCGTACAAGAGTCAAATGATGGAATCGGCTTAATAAAAGAGAGGCAGGTAATGAACATCTCAAAAGGAGCATGGATTTCAGATACGATCCGACAAGGTTTGGTTTTCATTCAACCAACACTTAAGAAGATTAAAGGAAGATTATCAGCGGGCTGGGGGGTGACCTAAATTGGCTTGCCTGTGGATGGACCTCTTGGTATAAATACCACCTTTTCTGTACTTTTCTCATTCATCTACCTGAAGAGGGAGACAGCAGTCTCTGAAATAGTAGTACTTTTTTCTCTATATTTTGGTGTTTTTATGGGCCCCTTTTATTAGATGGAATTCTGTTGTGTCAGAACATTTTTACCAGTCATATAATATATTATATATATATATCATATATATATATATAATATATATATATATATATATATATTGTATGTATTGCTATTCTTCTCTCTCTCTCTCTCTCTCTTTATATATATATATATATATATATATATATATATATATATATATATATAATATATATATATATATATATATATATATATATATATATATATATATATATATATATATATATATATATGTATATGAATAACTTGATCACGAAGTTATAAAAACTGATGCTATGTATAATATCTCGCTTTTTTCATTTTTCCTTCGTAGCAAAAAAAACCTTTATATTTATATATATATATATATATATATATATATATATATATATATATATATATATATGTGTGTGTGTGTGTGTGTGTGTGTGTGTGTATACACATACGTGTGTGTGTGTTTATACATAGAAAGAGGGAAAATGCTGTGATTCACAGAATCAAACGGTTCAGTTTAAAAGGTGGAATTCCTCCTGTTACGCGTCTGTGTGACTGAAGTTATTTGTTCTGCACTATATCCGCTACAGCTTGCACGACCGGGATGTACCACATGTTTTGCTCTGTTTCTTCTCCTTCGCGAAGAAATGTCAATTGCTGCCAGAAGGTGTTATATGTCAAGTCTAGTCTGGTGGAGGTGAAGAATGCCGGAACTGAGATTACCTGGTTACGTAATTTTATTATTATTATATTATTATTCTCCGTAGGCGGGGTAGCCATTAGGGCATTGCACTGTAGGCATTACTTAAAGTTCCTTGGGCCCCTGGCTGCAACGCCTTCCGTTCATTTCATTGTATCAGAGGAGGGGAAACAATTTTTAAAACACTGCAGAATAAAAGACAAAATCTGTTTCCCCAGGATAGACAGGTCTCCCAGGACCCTAAACATTATTTTTATCATACCAATTTGTAGTCAAGAAAAATACCTGAAAGGTGCACTGTAGCCATTATTTGAGGTTCTTAGCAGTGTCCCTTTAGCCCCTAGCTGCAACGCCTTTCATTTCTTTTACTATACCTCCATTCATATTCTTTCTTCCATCATAATTTCCACCTTCTAACAATTGCTTCATTGCGCAGCTGCGAGATTTTCTTCCTGTTAAACTTTTTCAACCTCAATTTTCCTTTCAGCGTTGAATGACTTCATAGGAACCAACTCTTGGTCTTTGGCCTACATTCTAAATGCAATCCGTCTAATTATAATTATAGGGGTCAGCTGCTGAATATTATATCAAATGGGGAGAAGATGTTCAAAGCACTGGAGGATAAACGATAAAACTTTTTCCTTGGGATGGGCACTTCATTCCAGGTCTTGAAAGAATTTTTTTGTCATACCAATTTTTTGTAAAGCTGACCTAGGGATGAAGCAGGTATGTTTCTCAAAATGAATGTGCAGTCCAGAAGGAATCCCTAGAAGGTAAGGCGAATCCTTACAAGAACGACGCTACGTGGTCGCAATAAATGGAATTTCCCAAACTTGTCTCTCATGTCCGAGTTGGACTTTACATGGCCAACTTCGTCTGGTCGGACCTTCGGCTAACAGTTAATTAATTGTCGGTTTGCGGACAAGAAAATGTTAACGCGAAGTAGCGTTTCCGAATTGAGCAGTGTTTGGAAAACTAATGCTGTAAAACCCAAGTTGTTTTACTTTGTGTTCCAAAAACACGTTATGTGTTGATGACTCGTAGTTTGATAAAAAATTTTTATATCGTTGTATCCCCAGCACTCTAATTCATGGTTTTATTCGTCTCTTTAGTTACACATTTTTGATAGCCTGAACTTTGTCCTTTCATAATTGCCCCATTTTTTCAAAATTAACACCTTGATGGTAGCTCATTTTAATTGCTCTACGGTCTACTATTAGCTAAATACTGGATCATTGTAATTTCCAATCTCATTATTATTACGACTGGCTTTATAATGAGGAATTGTAATTGCTCCGCTGTTGATATTGTTACTGATTTAACACAGGTTTATGTAATTATTAATGATTTAATTTTTTCATTTTTACGAATTAAAATTCTCATCGTAGCTACACTTCTTATTTAAAACATCTTGAAGCTCCATAATTATTATTCTTAAAAAGAAATTGCTCATTTTTTTTATTTCACTCTTTCGCTGTTATCAGACACAATGTTATTATAGTTATAGTATTCAAACGTTTTATTATTGAGAACTTGAACTAGATATTTTATATTTGTATGTTTCTTCTCTTTAACAATCTAGATATTATCTTCCCACATTACCCGTGACTGCTTCTTTCCTTGTAATTATCTTCCCACATTACCTGTGACTGCTTCTTTCTTTGTACTACCAGGCGTTGGCACTCTTTTCCTGCTTCTGTTCTCCATAATTTTGACGCACCGCCTTTCTTCCGTACTTTTCCTTTTCTTGATATCTTCGGGCCTGGGCTAGAAAAGAGCGTTAGCTTACTCTGAAAAAATGTGATGTGTGTGTCTGTCTACCCGAGTTCAATAATCATTCGGTTACTCTTCTGTTTCAGATAATCGTTTCGACATCGGATTGTTCAGAGATCGTCGAAATCTACATAAGGTAAAGGTCTTGATCACTTCCCGTAGTGTAATTATCTCTGTAGATGGGTAGTGCCGTCGGTACACCTCATGCGGTGCACTGTTGGTGTTATTTAAGGTTCTTTGCAGCGTCCCTTCGGCCCCTAGCTGTAACTCCCTTCATTCCTTTTACTGTACCTCCATTCAAATTCTCTTTCTTCCATCTTACTTTCCCCCCTCTAGAAAACAATTGCTTCAGAGTGCATCTGCATTCTGCGAGGTTTTCTTCATGTTACACTTCCAAACCTTTCTGCTCTCAATTTCCTTTTCAGTGCTGAATGACCTCATAGGTTCCAGTGCTTGGCCTTTGGCCAAAATTCAACTTTCTATTCTATTCTGTAGTGGAATTACTAGATATTTTTGCTACTTTTACACGAACATTTCATGCAATGCATTTATTAATTCTACAGCTCTTAAGATTTCATTTCATTTTATGCATCACTTCACGTATCTGTTTATCTCTTAATACATTTCATGCAGTGCCCTTATGAACACTTCGTAAGAATTTTAAGTGTTGATTATACTCGTATTTAATGTCACCCAAGGAGATCTTATTTTGGTCCCATTATGTGCAATGCTTTCTTTAGGAGATCTTATTTTAAATGCTCATTTAAAATTATTACAGTTTCAAATACTGTTTTTCATGAAGTGAATCTGGAAAGAGATCTTTCTAACTCATTTCGTGCAGTGCATCCGTTGAGAGATCTCATTTCGAATGTTCATTTCATGTAATACATCTTACTATAAATGCTCATTTCATGCAATGCATCTTGTTTCAAATGCCCATTTCATGCAATACATTTCTATATCAAATGCTCATATCATGCAATTCATCTTATTTCGAATGCCCATTTCATGCAATACTGCTAATTTCAAATGCCCATTTCATACAATACATCTAATTTCAAATGCTTATTTCATGCAATATCTAATTTCAAATTCTCATTTCATGCAGTGGATCTTATTTCGAATGCTCATGTCATGAAATACATCTTACTTCAATGCTCATTTCATGCAATGCATCTGTTGGGGGTTCTGGAGGGTTTTCAATGCTCGCATCCCGCAGCGCTTCGATTATACGATCTACTTATCTCCAAACCCCATTTCGCGGCAGTCATTATCGAAAGATCTGCATATTTGAAATGTTCATTTGGGTTTCCCGTCAGTCGACTAATACGTTTGGTGATTACCGGCCCGAATTGTACCCGCCGGATGAAAATGCTGTTTTTTTTTTTTTTTTTTTTTTTTTTTTTTTTTTTTTTTTCTTGTTTTTTAATGTGGGGGGGGGGTGTTTAAAAAGATTAACGGCCGTAATTCAGAAACATACACGCGTGCGCAGCTACAGACATTTTCGTATAAGTCAAAATGAAACACGAAATTAAAAGCGCTGAAAAAGTTAATTACTATTTCAAAATTTATTATACAGTAGAACGCAATTCTTCGATGAGATGTTTAAAGAAATTCCGTTTAGTGTACACCGGTTTTAAAAGCACGACAATGCATCTCCCACGAAATTTTCAACTGACGCAATTTTAAACTTTCATTCTTTTTTTCAATTTCATCATAAATCAGCTATGAAGCGACAATACATCCTTCCGCGTCAAGTTTTAATAGGTGGTAACGCAAGACGGCAACACCTCGCTAGCGATCATTATTCCACTCGTCTGAGTAATTTTGTCGGGTAAAGGAGATGCTGCGCATTCCTGACTTCATCATGTTTTAATGGCAGTTTTAACGCCAATGTCATATTTTAGCGTCGTGTTGAAATGCGCTGGTGGCGCTGATCAAGTGTCTTATTACTGGTTTCCATTTTGAACAAAAATTCCGCCACTCACTGTCAGTTTCTCTCTCTCTCTCTCTCTCTCTCTCTCTCTCTCTCTCCTTAACATAGTGATCGGTTTTTTACTTTCCTTTGTTTGATCAAAATAACGGCAATAAGAATGTATTCTCATGTCTTTTTTCTCAAGCGATCACAAATCCTTGTTGCTAAACTAAGAAGTTTAAGTGACACAGGAAGCACAGAGCAAGGTAGAGAATTCCGCATCCTGAAAATGAATGGTATGATGGGGCTTACCAAAACCGGTTGACCCCTCGAGTTCCCAACTCGCGTGGAACTGCCAGACCTGGTTTAGCTTTTTGGGTCAGGCATATATATATATATATATATATATATATATATATATATATATATATATATATATATATATATATTGTATTTTCTATCACTACCATCCAAAGAGATTCAGCTCACCGATTACCGTGGAATTCGAACCCAGTTCACTTATAAAGACCCATTATAAAGTTCAAAAGCTGCTGTCTCCTTGCGGTTACGATACAGCGATCAAGTTACAGAAGAGCTTAAGAATATTATTTATTAGCTCTGTTCTCCCAGGTACGCTAAAGGAAATAGGCAGAAAAATGCTTGAGGAATTTACTTGCTAAGGAGCTGGAGAGAGAGAGAGAGAGAGAGAGAGAGAGAGAGAGAGAGAGAGATTAGTGCTCTCATCGTTTGTCCACCACTGAACACTTATTTTGTGGGAGCTGTGGCCAAGTTATGATTTTTCAAGTTCTGAAAGGTGTTCGTAATAATAATAATAATAATAATAATAAAATAATAATAATAATTATAATAATAATTCAGTCTTTAATTCTTTTCCTAATGCACTATAACCATCAATGTGATGTTCACATTTGTTTCGATTATAGATACTACTTAGTTTGATTTAGTAATCTTAACAAGGAGAGTTTTTAACATACTGTAAATCTAGTAATCTTATCAAGAAGAGGTTTTAATATACTATAAATCTCGTCAAGTTTCTTTACATCGTCGATAACCATAATTTTTTTTGAAAACGGTTTATGGTAGACATCAGTCAGCCGCCCTGTAGCATAACCATTCATAACAATCAGGATGCTCTGGTAGATTCACATCACCCGTGCATCTGATGTCTAGGCCAGTCCCTTACGACGCTCCTGATTGGCTGTTGATAAGCCAATCACAGGGCTGGAAACTCTCAGTCTCTCTCGAGAGCTCACATAGGCGGGATGTATGTTCCACCTCTCCTGAGAGATACGTTTGGAAGACGTATCCCTAAGGAGAGGTGGAACATAGATCCTGCCTATGTGAACTCTCGAGAGAGACTGAGAGTTTCCAGCCCTGCCATTGGCTTATCAACAGCCAATTAGGAGCGTCGTAAGGGACTGGCCTAGACATCAGATGCACCTCTTTAGTGCGATGAAGGGAAACAGCTGCTATATCTTCCTTCTACTTCTTCTGAATCTCTTTCATTCGCTTTCATTTTGCTCTCGTTTATCGTCCTCCTTTCGTTACGTCCCTTGTGCCACAGAGTAAATAAAAATGTTTCAACTTTTCCCTGCACTATACGCTGTATTTTTACACCACTGACCACACTCACCCTTCGCTATTGGTTGTGCTGGAACAGATTTCCATAACTGGAGTTGCTTTTTGCCGATATTGTTTTGTGTGTGTTGGAAATATCAGTCGTGGTTTTTGTAAGGAGAGAGTAGGAATTTCGGGGACTGATAACAGAAAAAGGTTTGGTACTCAAACTTACGTATATATTTATAACTACGTATCATTTAATATATACATATCAATAGGTCAATTGCAGTAGAAACGCGAAAACGCATAAGAAATCCTCGTATAAGTAAAACAATTCTTTTTTTTTTCCCCTAGACGACTTAGTACCATGAAACCACTGAGTCACTTTGCTAAACTCTCAGGGGAAAAGGGTATATTAAAGAAGTTGGACAGCTAACAGAGAGGAGACCGAAGAAACATGAAAAGTAATAGATAAAAAATAATGCACATTTGGCCTAAAGGACGTTGCAGAGATTATCAACGAGTCTATCGGCATTCCTGCAGGGACTGAGGACCAGAGTAAAATATATTACGTAATGGATGGAGAAGGACATACTCAGACCCAGGTTTACATGGGCTCAGTGAAGTCACGGTTAATCGCCGAGGTTACGAAACAGTAAATTCCTCTAAATGGGTTGTTTAAGACCGGAGTCGAATTTATATTTAATGGGTTCTCAGCAAGGAGGCGTAACTGATTTTATCTTGGATGGACGAACGTCCTCCTGACACAGTCCTGTAATCTATTCCTGTTATCACGGTGATTGGGCTGATCTGTATGATCAAACCGAGGAATTTTCCTTTCGGTACCAAGCTGCAATTCCTTTCATTCCTTTTACTGTACCTCCGTTCATATTCTTTAGGTCTGCGATCTTACGTTCTACCCTCAGATAACAGTTGATTCATAGTGCAACTGCGAGGCCATCCTTCTATTACACCTTTCAAACCTTTTCACTATCAATTTTTCCTTCGGCACTGAATGACTTCATAGGTCCCAGCGCTTAGCCTTTGGCCTAAATTCTATATTCTCCTATGTTCTAAACCGAAGATTTTCGATAGCCCTTCGGTCGTATTTTGAACATGGCACTAGGCTTTCTACACGAGTTCATTTGAACCTCATCGAAAACATAGGGTCAGCTGTTCCCAGAAACACCACATCAGTGATTTAAGGAGCGTTTTCAGCCTTGGTGAGGCTTCAAAAATCTGGAAAGTGTTAGATTTGCATAAAGCATTGCTCGGTAGACAGCAAATTAGTAAGATATTTGTGAAATGTATACTTTTTTCATTTAGATACGATATTTACCTCTGTTGAATATATGGTGATTGATTAGTCTACGTTGAATTATTATAGTTATTATTTATTGGATGTTGGGTTATACTGAATATAATTTGATTTAGTTGTTTAATTAATACTTTGGTTGTTTGACGGCAGCTTGGTACTACAGTTTTTGTTCTTTGGTGTTATTAGTCCCTTACCGACAGTAAGACGTAGACGGAGAGAGAGAGAGAGAGAAGAGAGAGAGAGGGAGAGAAGAGAGAGAGAGGAGAGAGAGGAGAGGAGAGAAAAGGTTTTGCTGAACTAAGAGTCTCCCCCATCCTTGTCCCACGGACTATGTACTTGGCCAGCTGTACTTAGTCTATCAAACTTCCTTGTACCCAAGGTTTATATATTTATATATATATATATATATATATATATATATATATATATATATATATATATATATATATATATATATATATATATAAATATTATATTATATCATATATATATATATTATATTATATATATATATATATATATATATATATATATATATATATATATATATATATATATATATATATATATATATATACATACATATAATCTCAACCTTTGCCGTCATAACTCCTGCTTTTTCCAAGGGTAGAAATCGTTCGTCTGTTCCTTCTGTCTGCCTGTTAGTGTTCTGACGTTGATTTTGTAAACGAGCAAAGATATTGGCAAATAATTATGTTAATAGTGATCATATACATTAAGATCGCGCACAAAACTTTAACCTTGGCCCTCATTATTTATTTATTTTTATTTATTTTTATTATTATTTTTTTTTTTTTTCAACAGTTAAGCTTTGTATTTATATTTGGCTTGCGTACTCTCCTAATGAAACCCTTTCTTATGGCACTAAGATCTGTGACCTTGTGACCTTTTTGCCATGACCCCTGTACTTGAAATAGTTGCCATCGGGGTCATTTGTACTTCAGAGACTTTTTGTTTGGAGAAAATGGGCGTTCTTAAATTGTCAAATTGGCCAGGACTCGGAATGGCATTTCTTGATTTAGCAGTGCTCCAATAAAGCTTTTCCAATTAGATATTTCCGACTGGAGCAAATAAAATGTTTCTGCAGATCCCTGGTTGTAGTAGCTTATTGCGTCAAGCACTTTACACAATTGTGGTAATAATACAAATAACGCTGAAGTTAACAGAAGTGGCCCAGAAGAAGTTAACAAGATAAAGATAATGAAAAAAGTATCGATTGTGTTGATAGAAATGGTTATTTAATGATTAGCGTTAGTATCATTATCATCGCGAGAGATCATAACTGATTATTACTGATTATTAACATCATGAGATGCCGTAACTGATATTAGCATTATGATTATCATCATGAGAGACTATAACTAATTAATAAGAAGGACTTGATTAAAAAGGGGCGCTTATAAATAATGCTGTATAGACGTTGTTACGACATTTCTGGTGCCAGAAGTATAATTAAAGTTATTTTCTTGGAAGGAGTTGAATTTGGCAGTGTCAAACGCTTATGCGCGTTAGACTTTCAAGTAATCCAAATACAAACACGCGTATGTGCAGATTTTAAACATATGCTGGTATGTAGCACTGGCTGGCAACTGCCGCGGTACTAATTAGAACAGACGCTCTTTAATTAACGCAAAAAAGTTGCCAGGTATTCCTAGAGCGTTTAAATCACCCGAAAAATGAGGAACCAATTGACGTGATTTGTCTGGCCGATTGTACGCGTACCGCAAGTGTCCATTGCAAATTGTCGTGGGAAATAACTTTGTGTTAATGTGAATTCCACCATCACCGGCCGAAATTATGGTGATGGCATAAACGCAGGTGTCTTTTCGCTCTTATTATCCACTTACCTGCCTTGTAATGTTTCATTTGGTACTTTATGACCGTGTCTGGGAGGACATTACTTTTTCTTTGTTTCATGCTCGCC
Organism: Macrobrachium nipponense; assembly: GCF_015104395.2. Lineage (NCBI taxonomy): Eukaryota > Metazoa > Arthropoda > Malacostraca > Decapoda > Palaemonidae > Macrobrachium > Macrobrachium nipponense. The sequence continues at coordinate 34,506,494 of NC_087203.1, read as the reverse complement.
TGTTTCCTTTTTCTTTCCTTTTTTGTATTATTTTTTGGTCTATCTCCTTTGCATGCAAAGTCTCTCGTTTTTCTATTTGTCAGTACTTTTGGATTTTCCCAGACCGCTCTTCGTTTTCCTTTGTCTTTTTGTTCAGTTCCTTTGTTGCAAAATATTTTGTTTTGCTTTTGTTTTCTTTTGACGGATGTGTTTCTTCAGGCGTCAAGTTCAGTTTGAAAGTTGTCCTTCTTTTTCACGGTGAGTGTTTCGTGATTACCTTCTGTGGCATTTTATGTTCTCTCTTAAATGATAGCTTATATTAAAAATAAAATCTTACATTGCCTTCGCTTCATTCTCTTCGTTGTCCGTGTTGCTCTTTTGTTAATATCTGATCTGAATTTCTACTTTTTTCTGATATATTGGTTTATGGTAGGAACAATATTACAAGTTCAAAAGTTAAAATTCTCTTTTTGCTTCTTCTTTTATTTTTTATTTAGTTTTATTTTTTTTTTATTTTTTATTTTGTTTTTAAACGCGCACAATTAGACACATTATTTTTCTTTATTTTTGTGCACTCGCACAATAGAAACATTTTTTCTATTTTTGTACGCCTAAGAACATACTGCATTTCTGTCTTGACAATATGTTGCTTTTTTAATTTCCTTCCTATTTTTGTCTAGAATCTCATGTTTTTGGTCTGTTTTGAGAAGTATATTTTGCTTTACTAGTTCTGTTCCTCGTTCGATGAGTGGGTTATGTGCTCGCTTACCGATTTGGTAGTCCGAGTTCGCTTCCCCTCTCTGCCAACGCGGAATCAGAGGAATTTATTTCTGGTGATTAGAAATTCATTCCTCGATATGATGTGGTTCGAATCCCACAATAAGCTGTAGACCCCGTTGCTAAGTAACCAATTGGTTCCTAGCCACGTAAAAATATCTAATCCTTCGGGCCAGCCGTAGGAGAGGTGTTAATCAGCTCAGTGGTTTGGTTAAACTAAGATATTCTTAAATTTTTCACAAGTTCTTCCTTGGGTATTTTTTTATATACCAAATTTAGCATTTTTTGTTTTTACATGAAGGCTTCTTGTTGTGAATAAAGTTTTATCGCTTATTCCACTTTATCTTCTCAAATTCAGTTATATCTGGCCGGCTGGCTTTCGCTTCTTCCCGGGTACAGAGGCCTCCTAATGGGGTATCGCTTACAATGTGTACTGTGTGGCATACTGTAGACGGCACAGAAGGTTCTTGACAGTAAAGTCAAGATTCTCTCTCTCTCTCTCTCTCTCTCTCTCTCTCTCTCTCTCTCTCAGTGACATCCCACGTGTCTGTTCTTGTGCCGTGAATGAGAGTATTAGAATATTGATCACCATCTTGTAACTTCTTCGTATCATAAGATCCTCCACAAAAGAGAGAACAAAAAACTTTCCCTAATCGCTTTCAAACTTTATTTTTTTATTTTTATTTTTTTTGTGGAAAACTTTTTTTTCTGGAAAACCTGCGACGTGTCTCAAAAGGATTTCGTGAATTGCTTAACTTTTTCAAAATGAAGGATCCTTGTCCGGGATTAGTGCCGTCAGTGCTCCTCACGTGGTGTAATGTAGGCATTACTTAAGTGTCGTAACAGCGTCCCTTTTGGTCCTATCTGCAGCCTCTTTAATGTCTTTTACTGCATCCGTTGTTTGAGATTCAGCTGACCTTATGCCAGCACGGGCTCTTGCTCATAGAGCAGCCGGTAGCCATATCCTTGGTCTACTGCACTCAGATTCATATTTTCTCTTCCATCTGACTTTCCACCCTCTCTAACAATTATTTCATGGTGCAAACTGCGAGGCTTTCCTCCTGTTACAACTTTCAGCCTTTCGTACTGTCAATCTCTCTTTCAACGCTGAATGACCTCGTAGCTTCCAGCACTTGGCCTTCGACATAAATTCGATATCCTATTCCATAATGAAGGACCGAGGAGGCTCTTCTGCTGCAGGTCTGTTTGAGCGGATACGCTGAGCTGGCCTTATGCCAGCACGGGTCCTCGCTCCAAAAGCTCCTCTTTCAGCAGGTCATTTGCTATTGCCCCACAAAACAAAGGGAAGTTCTCGGTAACTCGGAAATTGTGCGGAAACTAAAAATGGCCAGATTTCGACGAAAGTTTCCCTGATAATAGTCGGAGGTGATTACTACCGACAGAGAGAAAAATACACGACTTCGACGGATCGTTTAGCTCACGGAACCCGAAAGTTGAGAAGAAAGAAGTCCTGTGTGTCAAGATCTCTCTCTCTCTCTCTCTCTCTCTCTCTCGCTCTCTCTCTCTCTCTCTTTAGATCTTACTCAAACTGAAAAATACTCTATTTTTGCTCGCTAATCACAGGTCTTGAAAATCGAAGTAAAATGAATATTTAGAATCGTATGCTATAATATATTATGCTGTATAGTGTGAGGAACTGAATTGGGTTCTTCCTACATCAAAGAGACATGAAGAAGTGTAATATAGAGGAGTTTAGTCATTTAGAAGAGTATAGTTATTTATTTGCGTCCGGGTGAGATTTCAAGTCTCGAAATCTTTCTACCAAATGTTTCATACGCACATGTTGACGAAAATCATTGAAATGACCTGTCTTTCCAAGAAGCATAATCGTGTGTTCTTCAACATAGCTATTCTAATGCTCAGAGAATTGGTCTGGGTCAGTGATGAGCATATGCTGATATAGCAGAATTCATATAAGGCTTGTATTTATTTCAAAATACCTTCTTCAGCTAAGTGGTTCTAGTCTTCCATCATCCGTAATAAAAATAATTGATTCAGATACCTGTTCACCCTTTATCCGCAGAACTCATTCAGACTCATTAGTAGCTGCAGCTTCTTGTCACTGCCTCTTATAAATATTATATCAGCTTCAAACATCAATCTTTCCACACTTCACATACGGTCTATTTTCTCATCCCACACTTTTCCGCCATTATTATTATTATTTATTTATTTTTTTTTTTTTGCTCTATCACAGTCCTCCAATTCGACTGGGTGGTATTTATAGTGTGGGGTTCCGGGTTGCATCCTGCCTCCTTAGGAGTTCATCACTTTTCTTAATATGTTCGCCGTTTCTAGGATCACACTCTTCTGCATGAGTCCTGTAGCTACTTCAGCCTCTAGTTTTTCTAGATTCCTTTTCAGGGATCTTGGGATCGTGCCTAGTGTTCCTATGATTATGGGTACAATTTCTACTGGCATATCCCATATCCTTCTTATTTCTATTTTCAGATCTTGATACTTATCCATTTTTTCCCTCTCTTTCTCTTCAACTCTGGTTTCCCATGGTATTGCGACATCAATGAGTGATACTTTCTTCTTGATTTTGTCAATCAGCGTCACGTCTGGTCCATTTGCACGTATCACCCTGTCTGTTCTGATACCATAGTCCCAGAGGATCTTTGCCTGATCGTTTTCTATCACTCCTTCAGGTTGGTGCTCGTACCACTTATTACTGCAAGGTAGCTGATGTTTCTTGCACAGGCTCCAGTGGAGGGTCTTTTGCCACTGAATCATGCCTCGTTTTTGTACTGGTTCTGTGCAAGTGCCGGACATTCGCTTGCTATGTGGTTTATGGTTTCATTTTTCGTTTGCACTTCCTACATATGGGAGAGAGTTATTTGCCGTCTATCGTTCTTTGAACATATCTGGTTCTTAGGGCCTGATCTTGTGCCGCTGTTATCATTCCTTCAGTTTCCCCTCTGTAGCCATTGCCACGTGTCATCGCTGGCTAGTTCTTTAGTCTGTCTCGTGTATTGTCCGTGCATTGGTTTGTTGTGCCATTCCTCCGTTCTATTTGTCATTCTCCTGTTTCTGTATATTTCTGGGTCTTCATCTACTTTTATTAGTCCTTCTTCCCATGCACTCTTTAGCCACTCGTCTTCACTGGTTTTCAGATATTGCCCCAGTGCTCTGTTCTCGATATTGACGCAGTCCTCTATACTTAGTAGTCCTCTCCCTCCTTCCTTTCGTGTTATTATAGTCTGTCCGTATTTGCTCTTGGGTGTAGTGCTTTGTGTATTGTCATATGTTACCTGGTTTTCTGGTCTATGCTGCGGATTTCTGCCTTCGTCCATTCCACTATTTCTGCGCTGTATCTGATTACTGGCACTGCCCATGTGTTTATGGCTTTTATCATATTTCCGCCATTGAGTTTTGACTTGAGTATCGCCTTGAGTCTCTGCATATATTCTTTCCTGATCGTGTCCTTCATCTCTTGGTGTTTTATATCCCCTCCTTCCATTATTCCCAGGTATTTGTATCCAGTCTCATCTATGTGTTTGATGTTGCTCCCATCTGGTAGCTTTATCCCTTCAGTTCTTGTTACTTTGCCCTTTTGTATGTTGACTAAGGCGCATTTTCTATTCCAAACTCCATCCTGATGTCCCCAGATACAATCCTTACAGACTGGGTTAGGGTATCTATTTCCTTGATGTTCTTACCATACAGCTTGATGTCGTCCATGAACATCAGATGGTTAATTCTGTTGCCTCTTTTCTTGAGTTGGTACCCGGCATCCATCTTCTGCAGTACTTTTGTCATGGGAATCATGGCTACTTTATTATTATTATTATTATTATTATTATTATTATTATTATTATTATTATTATACGAGATGAACCCCCTCATGTAATAAGCCCACAGGGGCCATTGACTTGAAATTCAGGCTTCCTAAGAATATGGTGTTCATTAGAAAGAAAGAAGAGATCTTACTTATTAAAACAGACAAAATGATTTATGAATAGGTCAAAATATAAGTAAATTCTTCAACTGCAAAGAAAAATCTATAAGGGAAACATTGCATTGCATTGCACGTATCCTTTCCCTGACGCATGACAGCACCTCTTCCATGAAGACAATGAACAGCAGTGTTGAAATGACATCCTTCTCTCAGACCCATTTTCATACGAAATCAGTCAGTCTCCTGTGTACATGCTTAACATGCTTTGCCTGTATCATGAAAACTTCTAATCTCATCTCTCACCTCTGATGATTTTCTTCCGAGCATATCGATTTTGTCTTAAGCTTTTCTAGCTCCATTTCCCCCACATAACTTTCTTCCTTTTACTTCCAACCTTTTTATTCAAATATCTCATAACATCACTTAACCTACATACCGTCTTACTTGTCTAAACCTGCACCGTTTTTTATCCTGAGTAAGTCTTGTCACCTCTCTTACTTTTGCCATCAGAATCCTACCATATACCTTCCCTGGTTTAACAAGTTGTTTTATGTCCTTTTAATTCATAAGGTCTTCTGTTATCCTTGATCTGAAGCCAGGGAACAATTATTCCTTTCACGCATTGCATTGAAGCCTGAAGACCCACCATGCGTACCATGACCAACCATGCGTTCACTCAATTACCGCTGTTCTGTTGTAACAAGGTTATTAACCCTGTTATGCAGTTTCTGTTCTTCAGCCCCTTATTTGCCCTCTTAATATCATTTATCTCTTTCATTCTTGCTTCGTTCAACTGTGCTTCTTTTCTAACTTTTGCACTCGGCAAATCCTCTGAAAACTGTCTAATGTCCAAAGACTGCATTCGCTTGCAAAGAGCATGTCTCATTTCCATAATTTATTCCGAGATATATTTGTTGATCAGTCTTTCTCTCAGCATTTAGTTCCCGGCAGAGCAACTTCTCTGTAAAGTTCTTTCTCACATTTTCGCCTCTATTTTGTTGCTTGCATACATTTTCTCTTTGCCTTTCTCGACTGCCCTGTCTATCCAACAGTAAACTTGTACGTGATTTCCCCTTCTTTAACCTCAACCATTTGTTTTTTAAACCTTTCATTCCCACATCGCATCAATTAATGTTTTTATTCCCTCTGCTCACCACCTTATTATATCCATAAACTTTCTCTGCTGTCTCTATGAGTCCATTAAAGAATTTTATAATTTCCTCCCCGCTTCTTTCACCTCTGTTTATTTAACCCCAGTTCATTTATCTTTCATTCCCCATTTTGTGTTTTTTCTCTTCCTCCTCATCAAATTTTTCTTCCAAACTCGTGTTGCCTATTAAGGGAAACAACTTACATATTTAGGAAGTATAAATGTGAGTATATAGTGAAATGGGTCTTGTGGTCAGGAGACAATAGTTTGATGTCAGCAAGGGAAAATTATTAAGCTTGTTTACTGAAAAGCGTAATAGGCCTCTGTTGACTAAAGCATTGACTTATGTATCCTGTAGTTAGCTGATTGTGGAGATCATAAGGCCACCAGGCTTTCGTCCTTGAACTCGTGCAGAGAACCGGAATGGTTCACGCCTTTAGCTGCCACTTTTTAAGTGAAAAAAGGTGTCCCCTAATATATATATATATATATATATATATATATATATTATATTATATATATATACTACTACTCGTACAAATATATAAATACACGACATATACACACATATATATGTATATGTATGTTTATATAGTATAATATACTGGTCATGTTTATAAGATACACATGTAATTGTTAATAGCCACACGTCGATTATGGTATCTTAGGGTAATTTCCCGCTACCGGACATCATGATTTCTTCATATTTCTTTGAAGTTGGATCTCAAGGATTTGTAATGACAAGCGTATCCTAAAAAGAGCAAAAAATTTGAGACGTTAGAAGGGCATTGTGGCTATTATTATACACACACACACACACACACACACACACACACACACACACACCACACACACACACATATATATATATATATATATATATATACATACATACATACATACATACATACATACATAAACTTGCATTTATATATGGGCATACCTCTCTTATGGAAAAAATCTCGAATCCTTTTTCCTTATTCCTGAGAAGCTATATTATATATATAGTATATATATATATATATATATATATATATATATATATGATATTATATATATATATATAGATATATATATATTATATATATATATATATAATATATACCGTAGAGCTTTAAGATTTTGATGTCATAATATTGGCAAACAGTAAACTGTCCTAACCGTTTGCCAATAAAAGTATCAACGAAAACAATTAGAACCATTTTTCAGAAACTGGAACTCTGAATGAAACAAAATAATTAGTATTAGTACGGATAATAAAGGCTCGTTAATACGTAACAATAAGAAACAGACAAATTTAGTATCAAGCGCTTGCAAATTTCGGCTTTATTTAAATAGGCATTGTAAAGAGAGACAATACCTTCACAACATCTATATGTTCTCGTCTTCTGTTCTATTTCAGCTCTATTTGAAATTCCAGTATTTCGGAGAATGCTTCCACAAAAGTAATATTAGTGCTGTTTTCGTGGATGTATATCATGGCAGCGGATGGTAAAATCGTTAATGTTCCTGAAGCTTATGTATGTATATATATATATATATATATATATATATATATATATATATATATAATATAGGATATATATATATATATATAAAACTGAATCACGAAAGTTTGGAACGTAATAAATCCACAAATAAAGGTATAAGCCACGAAGGAAAGATAAGGAGATTAGTACCTAGAATCCAACCACACCTGGAGAATGAGTAATCCTTCCAAACAAGCATAAACATGGGTATAATTTCAGAACAAAAAGATTAAGTCCAACTGCTCAGGCACAGGGACAAGACAATTAAATGATTATACAGGGCGAAAACTGACCACATTCAGATCTTATTCACAAAACAAAGATCTGAATGTGGTCAGCTGTCGCCCTGTATAATCCTGTAATTGTCTTGTCCCTGTGTCTGAGCAGTTGGACTTAATCTTTTTTGTTCTAAAATTATACCCATGTTTATGCTTGTTTGGAAAGGTTACTCATTCTCCAGGTGTGTTGGATTCTAGGTACTAATCTCCTTATAATCCCTATCTGTCACTTATACGACCCGTCCTTGTTCTCTCAGTTTCTCATGTATGCTAAGTAAAGGACGTTGAGTCGAATAATCTTGCAACTACTCCAGTGTTTCACTTTTCTTCGTGGCTTATACCTTTATTTATGCTTTATCATGTTCCAAACTTTCGTGATTCATTTATACATATATACATATGTGTATGTATACACACACACACACGTATACATCATGAGTATGTTTGAATAAAATGATTAATTTTTCCCACTGTAATATATGTTTGTTACTGAGTAGTAGCACAGCCAAGCTTAGAATGTTTGAACATCCGCTTAAAACTGAAATGCTAGATTTGAAAACCTTTGTTATCGTTATTTTTGTACTAAGTCAAAAATCACTTTCATATGTTCATTGCATTCCTATAGAACTTGCATCCACGTGAATTCCGTTTGTTTCATTAATGATAAATAGCAAAGAAAGGAGAGAGAGAGAGAGATGAAGCGAGAGAGAGAGAGAGAGAGAGAGAGAGAGAGAGAGAGAGAGAGAGAGAGGTAAGGATTGCCTGTTTTCTTAAAGCGTTCCCTTAGGTGCGGCCCAGAGCAGTCGACTGACAACATCCTCAGTTCATTGTTTGGTCAACAAGGGTCTTCTGGATTTTAGGGAAATGAAATTTTCTTCGTTGAAGCGTATCAATAAGAAGAACATTAATTTCCCTTAATGCGATGTGTAACGAACGCTAGGTGGCGTTGTGAGTTAGTCGAGGTGATTCAGATTTGGTTAGTGGGACTGAACAGACGTGACCAAAATTTTGTGATGGTTTAAAATGGATTATTGGTTTAAAATGGATTATTGATTTCAAATTATATATATATATATATATATATATATATATATATATATATATATAGGATATATATATGTATATATATATATATATACATATAATATATATAATAAAAAAAGTTGTAAATGAATATAAGCAACAAAATTAATATATTCAGTTTTTACATGTTTTGAACTATATGGATACGTTGTAGTCTCTGTTAGGGTTAAATCTATGTTTAAGTGTGACCGTGTGATATCAGATAATCCTGGATTATTTCTTTGACTTTTACCCTTTTGACAATCAACCATCTGGTACTCTTGATCTTTTTGTTTACCTGATAACTTTCTTTCCAACTGTATTTCATTCGTTCCTTGACAATATCTTAGTAAAGACGAAAGCGCTTGGATTTCTGCCTATCATTTTTTTGTGGTATTTCCGCTTTATTTAACTGAAATCACGTGCATCTACGGTGATTTTTTAAGCATATATATATATATATATATATATATATATATATATATATATATATATATATATATATATATATATATATATATATATAGTGCCAAATGAGTGCCAAGCAGTTGAACGGGAATTGTGTTTAGAATGTGATGATGTTAATCGCAGACATTTTGTACGTAATATTATCAGATTATTCTGCAGTGCATATGCTCGCAGTAGCCTGTCCAGATGCTTAACCCAATACAGCAAATGTATTTTGAAGACGAATTTTCTTATTTTTTTTATTTTGTAAGGGTAAATACGTGGTATTTTCACTGACATGTATTTCAAATCATAGCAAGGTGTTTGTCAGTAGTAAGTGAATGAAAGGATATTTAAGGAACTCCTGCATTCGTCCCTACTCGCCCTGTTCCAGGTTCGAACGCATGTTCCTTATATCTTTAGCTAAGTACGCTTGCCAGTTTGCCGAAAGAGAGAGAGAGAGAGAGAGAGAGAGAGAGAGAGAGAGAGAGAGAGAGAGAGCGTATTCTTTGTTGGCGCAGGTTCGATGACGATATTAGATTCATGACAAAAACTCAGCTTGTCACCAAATGGATAGAATGCGACAGATGACAATAATGAGCGCTGGTCATTTGCATATCAACGCGGTCATTGGTTTTTCAAAACATGGAGAGGCTAGATGCAATGGCCCAAGAGTGCTTGCGCTAATAGCACCTCCTGACGTTTATAGGCACCTGACCCATTATTCACTTTCAGTCATAACAAATCAAATTAAGACAATTTTGCGCGGAAATTATTGTTGGTGGCGAATCGGTTTAAAGCCCGTCATTTGCATAATCGTTCCCGTAAATGATTGTGTCATCGTTTATTGAATTTTGCATCGGTTTTGAAGATGTTTTAGCAACGGGAAATTTATAACCCTGTGAAATTCTGTCAGTGTTTATCAATATGTATAATTGATGAGAGATGAGAGTACTAATAAAACGTGTGGACTGGGTAAATGTTTAGTGATATTTTAGCCTATTTTGTTATTTTCATCGTCCGTGACCATAGTGTGGCTGAGTTGAGTCAAGTGTAGTTGAATGTAGGATTTAGGCCAAAGGTCAAGCAGTGGACCTATGAGGTCATTCAGCGCTGAAGTGGAAATTGACAGTAAAAGGTTTGAAAGGCGTAACAGGAGGAAAACCTCACAGTTACACTATGAATCAACTGTTAGGAGAGGGTGGAAAGTAAGATGGAAGAAAGACAATATGAAAGGAGGTACAGTAAAAGCATCGAAAGTGGTTGCAGCTAGGGGCCGAAGGTACGCTGCAAAGAACCTTCAGTAATGCCTACAGTGCACTGCATGAGGTCCAATGACGGCGCTACCCCCTACGGGGTCTGGCAGTCAGTTAGTCAGTCAAATAATTATCTAAAGAGGCAACAAGGAGTTGGGTGTTGACAGTTGAACAGCTGCGAAAAACTGTTTTGACTCATTATTGCACTTGACGATATTTTGTTTTGATATTCACAAAATCCACTCCATCCCATCTTGCGGACACGGAATCCAGTGAAAGGAATATCAAGTGGTAATATAACTGATTAGGTTTTTTTTGGCGACGGGGTAAACCTTTCTTCGCGGCATGATCTCTCTCTCTCTCTCTCTCTCTCTCAAGTCGGTCACTGTGTCAGGATCTGTCAATCACGCCGGCTCGAGTAGATTCACATCAACCGTTTCAAAAGAGGTGGAACATACATCCTGCCCATGTGAACTCTCGAGAGAGACTGAGAGTTTCCAGCCCTGTGATTGGCTTATCAACAGCCAATCAGTAGCGTCGTAAGGGGCGGGCCTAGACATTACATGCATGGTTGATGTGAATCTACTATAGTACCTCTCCCCTTGGGGCGATTGAGCATAGATGGGACTGGCTACTCTATATTACCTAATATTAGTACCGGTCGTCCTAGATTGCTTCGCCAGGGGCTAGAAGAGAGATGATCGAGCCTAGATGATTTTGGTGTGTGCTGTTTAGTTTGCTTAGGTGATACATTTTTTATATAGTGATGATATTATGACTTATTTTTTACCGCAGCTGAGGAGGTTATTTGTGTCTGTGTCTAGTCGCAGGTTTACGTGACATATAATGAGAGGATTTTGTATCTGTGGACCATGCCAACTCTACTGACATCCACAGAACATTTCTCATAGGGAGGGAGTTACCCAAGGAATGTTTCCTTCAAATTTCATCGAATTCCATTCGTCTGCTCTCGACGAATTTCATTTAAACCGGGACGGACAAGAGTGAAAGCAAATTGAGCTTTTTACACTACCCTGGTGACCATCAACAGATGACTGGTTTTGAGTGCCTATAGGAGAGTCATGATTCGTCGTACGTAATACTCAGAGCCCCCACTTCGGGTACTGTAGGTTTGTAGCCAAATTAAGAGCATAATAATAATCTTTAGAACCAGTTATTTATTGTATGAATTGATTGTTATCTGCTGAATGACTTTTCCTTCGCGAAGGTGTGCGGTCTATCATGTATACCTTTGGTCAGCGGAAAGTACGTCTTAGTATTGTGCGTGTCTTTCAGTCTTTTTTTTGTTTTTTTTTGTTTTTTAGGTAAAGGTTACCTTTCTTCAAAAAAATAATAAACACCAAGTTCATTATCTCTTTACTACTTAAAGATGCCCACACCTCCAAGTGAAAAGATATAATCTGTTTAGTAACAGTTCATAACCACTACAGTATTTCCTAGGAGCCATGGACTACGCCTTCGCTATAAGAAAAAAATAAGTACGTTATTTAACATAATTACAACGCAAGAGTTCCTATCAAGTGTTTTTATTGATGGATATTTAAGATAAAAATACTGGAATCCTCTGTGGTAACCTTTAACAGAGTTCCCTGATTGGATTTTAAGTACACACTCCATGAGATTGATACACAGTTGTCTGGGATAAACCGTTTGAAGTTTCTTTGTCGAGTCACTTAGACTGATACGAAAAATAAAACGTAAAAAATGTGACTGATTTATTTATTGCAATGTCTGTAATGTTAAGTTGTAATCCCATTCTATATGTCTCTCGCCATCAGGAGTACAGGAGCCACTTTGTGGCGTCGGTGTGGCGGGGGATGTGGCTTCCCTTATGTTTCCATTGTTTATAAGGTGTGGCACGGATCAGCGATAGCTCGCCACAGTTGATTGCCACAGACGCTCGTGTGCGGACATAGATTATAAACAGTGGAAACCTATGGGAAGCCACATCCCTGCCACACACCGACGCCACTCTGTGGCGCCACAGAGTGGTTCGGGTATTCCTGGCCTAAGCCATTTTTAGGTTATTTCGTATGTCCCTTTACCTTCCCTTACTTCCTAATGAGCACTGTATTCTTTGGAAGCTTGAATTTTAAGTCAGTGGCCCCTGTGGTGGGCTTCTTCCATATGAATAGGGTTCATCTTCTGGTGCGTTGTTCACCAGTTTAAGCAACAATGAGAAAACAATAATTAGGAAAATAGAGAATAACCTATGTAAAATCAATGCAGCTAAGGCAGCAATTAGTTTTAATAAAATAATGATATATAATAATAATAATAGTAATAGAAGTTGGTGCACATTGAGTAATGACAATAATATAATCATCTAACTTCTTTCTAAATGGGCAGTAAATATCTAAGCAAAAAATGGGGAGATGGTTTACCAGGCGCGGGGTCATCCTATCTTCGTCGATGTTCGATATAGGTTAATGACCTGGGGAGGGGTTGATGCACATTCCCCAAGGACATCGAGACCCGCTCATTCCTCGCGAGATACCACTTAACAACCACACACACACACACACACACACACACACATATATATATATATATATATATATATATATATATATATGTGTGTGTGTGTGTATATATGCATGTATGTGTGTGTGTATTATGCATGTATGTGTGTGTCTGTGTCTGTGTATGATTGTGTTTACGTATACATACACTGTATATATATATATATATATATATATATATATATATATATATATATATATACACATACATTTGTATGTATATATGTATATATTTATTCATATTTTCTGTATATATGCAAATATATATACACACAATACACACACACCTATATATATATATAATTATTATATAATATATATATATATATATATATATATATAATATATATACAAAGATATGAATAATATATACATATATACATGCAAGTGTATGTATATATATCAGTATATGTATACCCAGATTTGTTTGCAGTAATAATAATAATAATAATAATAATAATAATAATAATAATAATAATAATAATAATAGAGCTTCTGTATGGGGCACCTCAGTTAGTAAGGGCTACTGCTAACAGTAAGGGCTGGAGTGAATCGCTCTACCAGATCCTAATAATAATAATAATAATATTTTGGTAAAAGACCCTCTTTTAGGCAAATATTGATAAACAGAATAGCAAAATTAAGCGAGTTGATTTTATGATATAATAATAATAATAATCATAATAATAATATGAAGTATAACTTCACCAGATGTATAAGATATTATGTTAGACCCTTCCTTTCTTAACTTTTTTTTTTTGTCTTTTGTTTTCGTTTACTTCAACTCTTCCTCTCCCAGGGAGGAGTAAATTCTGAAAGTCATTTTCATTCTTCTGTCTGACTTTCATAACTCCAGGAAGACTTTCATCACTCTTGACTGGATAATGCTGGTGCCTGCTTTTGTTTAATTATGCTTTTGTTTTGTTGTTAGTTGAGAAAGTTGAAGTTCTTGATGGTGTCAGATTATTTTTACTTTTTACTTTTGTGAAGGAAGTCTTATGCAGAGAGTATACTTTTAGATATTGCAATCACACTGTATATATATTATATGCGTGTCTGTTTTTTAATATATGTTTATGCATGTACTTAAAATAGATATATATATATATATATTATATATATATATATATATATATATATATATATATATATATATATATTTAATAATTCAGAACGAAATATATATACATTAACACACAAACACACACACACACCACAACACACACCACACCACCACACAAACCACTATTATATATATATATATATATATAGATAATATATATTTATAATTCAGAGCGAAAATATATATATTTTCATATATGTACCGAAGGGGAATTTTTTAAGTTGATAAATAATACATATATGAAAATATATAAATTCCGAGGTTAGAGCGAATTTAGATATTAAAGGACATTTGTAGCTCGAATGATAAATAAATGAATCACGGTTCGATGTGATAATTATTCATAGATATATATACATATATTATATACATATATATATATATATAATAATGCAGAAAGAAATATATATACATAAAACACACACACACACACACACACACACACACACAACACAACACACATATATATATATATATATATATATATATATATATATATATATATATATAATATTCTTTAGTTTTACTGTATCTCTTCCCCTATTAATAAGAGATAGAAAAAGCTCTCCGAGGATTATCGTCAGTAAAAAAAAAAGCATAAATTTGTTTTAATACACGTCAGAGGCTGTTATTTCTGTAAGCGACTAGATTGTACACCATATACGAAATCCACAAATATTACTTTGTTGAGTATTTTCTCTTCAATCTCTTAAAAATGTAACCTAAATTTGGTTTTAGTAATATTCATTAGTGTTCATCGTCATCTTGTATTTAAAACTGACTGATCCTCTTTTGTTGACGTGTAATAATATGAACACACAAAGGAGACTCTTACATCCAGATGAATTACCCACTACTACTACAATTACTACCAGTAGTATTATTCAAATTGACAAATAACACGTTTTTTACATGAATCCCTCATTTGGCATTTTAATAGCCAATTTGAGTACAGAAGCAAAGTCGGTAATAAGATGAATAGGGAAACTTCTCTACAAAATAAACGCGGCTTAAACTGCCATTATTTTCAATGAAACCCGTTTTAATAAAGGTCTTCTTCCAGCATATATTATTATTGTGTATTGTTAAAAATGGTAGCTGCTTCAGCACTATTAATCTTGTAAAGAGTCTTCTCTATTTTTTTTTCTGATGACAGATTTCTCTCTTGCTTAGACTGGCGAGCAACGCGCCAAAGGGCATGGTTAAATCCGGTTGTCGTGTCATTTTTTATGTTTATTGTTATATTTTGCTTATACAGTGTTTCTCTCTCTCTCTCTCTCTCTCTCTCTCTCTCTCTCTCTCTCTCTCTTTACAAGATTAATAGTGCTGAAGCAGTAACCATTTTTAACAAAACATGCTTAAGAGAAGATCTTCTACCGAAATATTATTATTATTATTATTATTATTATTATTATTATTATTATTATTATTATTATTATTATTATTATTTTCACGCGGTAAATATATTTGCAATGTTAAGCCAAAAATACCCATTATCTTTTCTATTTCCTCTCACACTTTCTTGAGGATACTCTTGCTTCTTGTGAGCATTGGAACCGAGCGGGAAATTTAAGAAGATGCTTCGTATATTGGGCTCAGTAATTACTGAAGTAAGATTTTCTAAACAAGAGCATAAGAACATCCAGAAGTTAAGAGGTATTTGCAGATTGTTAAGGATGTTGGTGCCTCCATATTATTATTATTATTATTATTATTATTATTATTATTATTATTATTATTATTATTATTATTATTATTATTATTATTACCTCCAAAAGGACGTTAATCTAAAAGGTTCAGTTGTCATGCCCTGATCCTATACGAAAATTATTTTTTAATTATTATTATGATTATATTACTAAAAATATTATACCTCCGTTAATCCATATATTATTATTATTATTATAATGACGTTAATCCAAGAGAGGGTTGAGATGACATTCCCCGACCCAGGAGACAAAAATGATTTTCGAATTATTACTATTATTACTAAATATATTTTACCTCCGTTAACTTATTTCATGAAAATGGAAGAACTAATGTTCTCAATTTATTATTTTATTATATATTACGTGCCTTTCCCCTCGGGAGATGACTCCATTACCCATACGTTTTTCTGCAGTTCTTTTGGGATGAGGTTTCAAGCCCACTGGCCTTCTCCCCAGTGTTTGCGGCCAGCTACACTTACCTGACCACCAGGTACTTAATTCGTTACTTACGTCAACAGAGGCAGAGGTGTGATATATGCCAAAAGCGCCCCGCTTAGCTTGCAAATCAAACCTTAATGTTATCGTTAATATTGCATTTTCCTTAAAATTCATTGACTAGATTTTTTTATTCAGATTTCTTGAAAATTCCTCCGTCTCAGCAATGATATTTCAGGTTTAAATTCCCCTGAAGGCTTCTTTTAATTTTTATTCTTAAAACTGCCAGTTCCGTAGAAATTGCTCTTAAAAATCTTTTCTAGGTTAAAAGCTTCCTTCAATTTTTCAGTTTTATCCGCTTCGGTCCCCTGATTACTGCTCGACTTCTTCAAATGGTCTGTGTCTCTGAAGACTTTTCTGCATAAATTATATTTAGCAGTTTTTTATATCTGTCATTTTCTGTATAATTTTTTTTCTGAAATACTTTTCCGTTTCGCGAAAGCCTGTCGATTTCATTCCTCTTGAAACTGTTTCTTCTTCATTTTCCGAACTTTTCTGCTGCAGCGTCTTGTCTTTGCAATGTTTTTCTTATATTCCAGGAACTTCGTCGCTGCAACTTATCGTAAAACAATTCACTTGAAAAAAAAAAATTTCTGTACCTCGATCTTTTGGTAACATTTCCAATATATTCAGAACTTTAATCACTCATTCTACTGAAAAAAATTCTCTCTCTCTCTCTCTCTCTCTCTCTCTCTCTCTCTCTCTCTCTCTCTCTCTCTCTCTCTCTCTCTAAGTTTGTTTCTCCATTTTCCTTATACTGGTTATTAAAACTCTTTCGAAACTTTTCAAGCGGTTAAAAACTCTTCCGTGTACGTCAATTAACAGTCTCTTTTATTTCATGAATTTTTTTTTTTAATTTCTTAGAAGTAGTGAACAGTGGGAGTCGCATCGTAAGATCCCTTCCTACCAGAGGCCAGAAGAAAACGTGAAAAATGGATAAGTAATATGTATCACTTTACTGGAGTTACCTTCTCCCCTGAGATTCACTGGAAATATTATTGTAATAAAAGTTGGCGTTTGCGCACAATGGTATTTGAATCAATAATTTCACTTGATTTATTATTATTATTATTATTATTATTATTATTATTATTATTATTATTATTATTATTATTATTATTATTATTATTATTTATTGGAAGGAGACCCTCTTTCAAACAAGTCTTATTGAAAGATACTGCTGCATCAGCTGCATTTAACTTGTAAATAGTCTTCTCTATTTTTCTAATAATTGCTTTCTCTCTGCTATTACAACTGGCGAGTATTATTATTATTATTTTTTTTTTTATTTACTTACTTATTTGTTTCTATAGGTAGAAGACCACCCTCCTAACAGGTGGGGTTAAATGTAATGGTTGCATCAGCTGCATTCAATGTATACAAACTTTAGATAAATTGCATGCAGCTGATGGGTAAAGCTTGTATTCACAAAGAGCTTAAATGCTACTGAAAAAACTGAAATGCTCAGATTTAACCCTAACTATTCTTTTAGGTAGCCTTGAACGAAAAATACACTTAAAGAAAACGGTCATTCCGAGTGATGACGTAAGCAAACTGTGTCTTGACGTAATCTGTTTTGTTTGAATCTTTGATAGCATTTGTGTGTAACATCTCCGCCAGAAATGTGTTTGTTGAGTCTTTTTGTATCTGGAATTATCTTTCGAAATCCTGTTTCTTTTGTCCCCATTGTTGTTATTGTTGGCTTGTTTGCTAGCCCCTGGATTATCTGTGAATAACTTGTTTTGGAGTTGGGTACAGCAATAATCACCCTGCCAGGATAGTGTGATATCAGGCAGCGTTCTCGACAATATGTGAACATAATTTACTATTTTGATGGCGGATGTAATGATAATGATAGTAATAATGCTTTATACTATTTCTGCGTTGCATCCCTCCAGTATTTATTTTTCGGTCGATTATTATTGCATTATTATTATTATCATCGGCAGTATTCAGTGAAGAAATTAAATACACGATCTTGTGCATTTAATCAAATCAAATGTAGTAGAGTCTTGCCAGTCAAATTGAAATGCTGTTTTCCAAAATTATTACTATTTTTATATTCAGAATTTGCATGCAAGTTCCTAGGAACTGGCAAAATGACCTATATGTTTTGTAAAAATGCGCACGTTTTCATTATGCAAGAATAAAACTACTTCTGAGGCACTCTCTTCCATCTAAACTATTTATCAGGTAAGTAGGTTAACACGGGAAAAAGTGTTCAGCTTTACTTGTTAGAACTGTGTCCAACGGTACATCGTTACACCTTGGAAATGTATCCTAATGATCAATTTTGTGCATTGGAAGGATGTCCAACTGTACAGCTTGATATATTGGAAGAGTATCTTGAGTGCAAATTTACATTTTGGAAGTGTGTTCAACTGTTCATTTCTACACTTAGGATTGTGTGCACCTGTAATGGAAGTGTCTCCAACCGATCAGCTTTAAGCTGTATTGCATCACACAGTGGAATTATGTACACCTGTACGGCCTGACAAATTGTAGGCGTGTCCAGCTGAACTTCACACAATAGAAGCGCAGATACACATTAGAACACTTTTACACTTCAGAAGTATGTACAGTTGTACAGCTTTACATGTTGGAAATGTAGAGTTGTACAGCCTTACCTGTTGGAAGTGTACAGTTGTACAGCTTTACTTGTTGGAAATGTACAGTTGTACAGCCTTACATGTTGGAAGTGTACAGTTGTACAGCTTTACTTGTTGGAAATGTACAGTTGTACAGCCTTACCTGTTGGAGGTGTACAGTTGTACAGTTTTACTTGTTGGAAGTGTGTCCAAGTGAACAGATTGACACTTCAGAATTCCGTCCAGCTGAATAGTTGTGTACATTGAAAGTGGCCAACAGAACAGATTAAGAAGTTGAAGGTGTCGCCATCTGAACAGTTTTACACTTTCAGTGCATGTAGAAATGAACAGTTTTACAAGATGGGATTGTGTTCAGCTGTATGCGACAGATATGTCTCCAGCTATACAGCTTTACTTGGCAGAAATGTGTCCAGCTGTACAGCTTGGAATGTCAGCAATAACTCCAGTTGTACATCTTGAAATGTCAGAAATGACTCCAGTTCTACAGCTTGAAATGTCAGAAATGTCTCCAGCTGTACAGCTTGAAATGTCTGAAATGTCTCCAGTTGTATAGGCTTGAAATGTCAGAAATGTCTCCAGCTGTGCAGCTTGAAATATCAGAACTATATCCAGCTTTACAGCTTGAAATGTCAGAAATGTCTCGAGCTGTACAGCTTGAAATGTCTGAAATGTCTCGAGCTGTACAGCTTGAAATGTCTGAAATGTCTCCAGCTGTACAGCTTGAAATGTCTGAAATGTCTCCAGCTGTACAGCTTGAAATGTCAGAAATGTCTCCAGCTGTGCAGCTTGAAATATCAGAACTATATCCAGCTTTACAGCTTGAAATGTCAGAAATGTCTCGAGCTGTACAGCTTGAAATGTCAGAAATGTCTCGAGCTGTACAGCTTGAAATGTCTGAAATGTCTCCAGCTGTACAGCTTGAAATGTCAGAAATGTCTCGAGCTGTACAGCTTGAAATGTCAGAAATGTCTCCAGCTGTGCAGCTTGAAATATCAGCACTATATCCAGCTTTACAGCTTGAAATGTCAGAAATGTCTCGAGCTGTACAGCTTGAAATGTCAGAAATGTCTCGAGCTGTACAGCTTGAAATGTCAGAAATGTCTCCAGCTGTGCAGCTTGAAATATCAGAACTATATCCAGCTTTACAGCTTGAAATGTCAGAAATGTCTCGAGCTGTACAGCTTGAAATGTCAGAAATGTCTCGAGCTGTACAGCTTGAAATGTCAGAAATGTCTCCAGTTGCACAGCTTCAAATGTCAGAAATATCTGCAGCTGTGCAGCTTGAAATATCAGAAATATATACAGCTATAGTGCTTGAAATGTCAGAAATGTGTTAAGCTGTACAGTTTGAAATGTCAGAAATGTCTCCAGTCATACAGCTTTACATGTCAGAGGTGTGTCCAGCTTTACAGCGATATTTATTAGAAATGTGTCCGGCTTTATAGCTTTACAATTCCGAAGTGTGTCTAACTGTACAGCTTAACAATTCGGGATTGTGAACAACTGCACAGCTTTACCTATTAGAAGTATGTCCAGTTGTACAACTTGTTCCTTAGAGTAGCTAAATTCGAGAGTTTTGAGTTGACTGAACGAAAATGTGTTCGACTGTACGGCCTGTCATATGTAGATGGGAGTCTTTTCCTCACAGAGAGAAGGTGGATCAGGGTGTTTGCAAAACCTTTTGGTTCTCTTTATGTAGTTTAGGGTTAAGTAAATATCCCCTAGCTCTTTTATACCACGGCCCAACAGTCTCTACTAACTGTTAAGTACACAATTCATTGGTTAGGTCAACAGGGGCGTATTTTTTTCCCCCTGGGAAACAGA
>NC_087203.1:34455791-34478291 GCF_015104395.2 Macrobrachium nipponense | reverse complement strand
AGGGAAACATCGAGGTAATAATGATTAAAGGAGGTAATGGAATTTTGGATGCTACAGATTTCCATCTGGTTATTGATTCAGTACAGAGGCTGAATTTAATAACTTTTATCTTGACCAGACCCGATGGAACAGAAAGATGTACAGAAATAATGAGAATGGATAGTAACATAGAACTCTTAATAAAAAACGATCTTGATATAATAACAATTTTACTATTATGTAATTTATATAATATTCTGTTATCTAATTGATATCACTTCTTCACGGCAGACGATTCCCTTCTTCTACCTGTACATCACCACCTACCTGGTCACTCTCATCTTCGGTGTCATTGGCAATGTTGCCGTCATCGCCCTTATGGCAGGTAAGCATATGGATGGATATTGCTGGCATCTGATCTTTTTCTGCCTTTTGATTTTATGCTGAAACTATGGTTGGTTCAATCCGTTAAAAGCTAAAAATGTTTGAGAAACAAATATATCTATCATTATGCTGAAGCTATGGTTGGTCCAATCCGTTAAAAGCTAAAAATGTGTGAGCTTAAAATTTTGATAAACAAAAATAGAAATCAACCTTCAATAAGAATTAGAAGCAAATTTATCGGACAGATAGACAGTAAAGCGTTACAGACATATAAAAACGGATAGAATTATGGCAAAACCTGCAGAAATATTATATATATACATATATATATATATATATATATATATATATATATATATATATATATATATATATAATCAGAAAAAGCTTTTGGAGCGAAAAATCTAACTATTTTATCAAAGTACTGCTCAGAGGATTTAAGGTCCCTTAAGTTCGAAACATCTCTGCAACGGAATCGTTCGTCAATTTTCTGAATAGCCTCTATTTTCGTGACGAGAATAGGAGTAGTGCTATACTGAATACCAACATCAGTTGCGAATTGACGTACAAGTAATATTTGATAGGCTATCTCTCACTCTTTATATCTATATATATATATATATATATATATATATATAATATATAATATAATATATATATATATATATATAGATATAAAGATGAGAGATAGCCTATCAAATATTACTTGCATGTTCAATTCGCAACTGATGTTGGTATTCAGTATAGCACTACTCCTATTCTCGTCACGAAAATAGAGGCTATTCAGAAAATTGACGAACGATTCCGTTGCAGAGATGTTTCGAACTTAAGGGACTTAAATCCTCTGAGCAGTACTTTGATAAAATAGTTAGATTTTTCGCTCCGAAAGCTTATTATTATTTCCCATTTTAATGCGAGAATCGTGTGTTTCGGAAGTGAGGTGCTGACCAGTGTGAGCTTATTTTTCTATTTATTTCACTTTTAATCGAAATGCTTTATATGAAAGAATTTATTGAATACTATGACGAATTTTGTATAAAGTTAACGCAGGAATGAGAAAGTATGAAAAAAAAACAAAAAAAAACGCACTAAACATCTCCGTAAAATTAGATTCTTGTAAATCTTTCTTTCATGAGTACAATTGAAAGCACTGACCAAACATAGTTCAGCGACTCATAATCGTTGAGCTAGACATTGTTTTACTATACAGATTTTAGCAAATCCAGATAGGTAAGGCCAGGGAAGCATGTGTATATGTAGTTTGCAAGATTTGCCACATTTTAATATTTTGTGTAAAATCTGTATTTTCCTCTAATTATGTTATACATAGATGCATCACACATGTATGAATGTTTATGTTTTACGTTTCACTTCTTGTTGAATGATCTCTGATGAAATATATCTTTTGAATGCATATTTTAGACTTGCAAAGAAACTTTCCCAGCATCATTTCCCGTACAGAGCCATAAAAGAAACTTTCCGAGAATCATTTCCCGTACAGAGCCATAAATCTCAAACCCATTAACACTTCCCACAAGACGCAAACTTCCCCCAAAATAAAAAAAAATAAAATAATAAATAAATGAATAAATAAAGACGCAACCTCCTCCGCCATTATCGTTCAGGTGACCGCAAATCCCGCAACACGACCAACATGTTCCTGGTGTCGCTGTCGGTGGCCGACCTCCTGATGCTGGTGCTGTGCGTGCCCTTAGAAACCGTCTACTTCTTCGTCGTGCTGTGGGACTCCGGGGGCGCGGCGTGCAAGACGGCCAACTACTTCATGATGCTCTCCTTCACCGCCAGCGTCCTCAACCTGACGGCCGTCAGCCTCGAAAGGTAAGTGCCGAGTTCGGAAGTTCTGCTCGAATGGTTTTTGGTCAGGGTGACATCGTGGGCCTTTGTCGCTCTGGTTGGTCGGTCGGTCTGGTGTTTTGTGTTGCGGCAAATTTTTCGACATCATACTTCGGAGTTATATATTAGAATGTGGATAAATATAGAAATACCAATAGTTTTCATATATATACACATACATAAGACTATTGGTAATTTCTTTATAATGTTATAGGGCAAGAAATTAAATTGACACAACGCCAACATACATGAATTCAGAATATAAAGGATGTAAATATATATATATATATATATATATATATATATATATATATATATATATGATTACGTTCCTTCTTATTCTAGATTCATGTATGTTGGCGTTTTGTGTATTTAATTTTCATACTCCAGAAAGCTTTTGATTTATATATATATATATATATATATATATATATATATATATATATATATATATATATATATAGTATATATATATATATTTTTTTTTTTTTTTTTTTTTTTTTTTTTTTTTTTTTTTTTTTTAATAACTTGGAAGTGGCCAGTTCACAATTAATTTCTTTCGACGAAGAGGCAGGTAGATATAGATATGATAGTCGTTTGCCAATATCGTTGACCGGAAATAGGTACATGGGTTCACAGTGATTTTGGGCTCCAATTTGTCGGTTAATTGGGGAACTTGAGTTGGTAGAGTTGCTGTTTGGAAGTAAGGTTTACTTTTTATACCATTGAACTACTACACTTGGAAGACGATTGCATGAATTTTGAATTAATATTGGCTTAATTTACTGTCAGAATTTGATTAATATTTAGGAAAGTGAACGAATATTGAAACTTGATATTAGCAGAGAAACCGTGTTTTGAACTCACACTGATACTTACGTAAGATTGTTTTGACTTTCGTCCACTTTTGAATATATTATTATCCTTTCCTTGCAACATTAAAAAATGCATTTACGGTAAATTAATATAATAATAGCCTACTTGGAAATTATCCCATGGAAATATCTGGACAAGGGTTTAGTCAGTGTCCCCTGGGACATTTATTTCCGCGCATATTTCCATAAATTAGGCTTATTTTGGATTATTTGTTTCAAAAACAAGTTAGCTGAGCTCTCACTAATTTCATCATAATATGAGTCTGAAAAGGAAAGAAGAATAATAGGTTATTATTAATAACATTATTTGGTGGTCCACTGGTGTAGTGGTTAGTGTCATGTGTGCCGCTCAAATGACTCGGTTTCGTGACTTCCCCAGGGCGATGTAAAATCACTGGCTGTATATCATGATCAGTTACTGCTTCAGTGTGGGGTCTGCAGTGGGAGGTTGAAGCCAACATTTTTTGGGAGCTTGAATTTCAAGTCAATGGCCCCTTAGGTGTGGTTGTTCCATGTGAATAGGTTTCATCTAAATAATAATACATAATAATAATAATAATAATAATAATAATAATAATAATAATAATAATAATATAATAATAGTAATAAATATTTTTATTTCTCGCAATTTTTTATATGAAAGTTTGATGAATATTGTTAACTTTTAAATTGGAAAATGGTAATCACTGATTAATCATCTATAAGCTTCCATAACTAAATTTCATCAAAATTTATCTTAAAAACAGACACGATACACTTTGCTTGAAATCGCATGTATAAGATATTTGAATTATTTTGTATTAAATATGTCGTAAGTACATTACTTAACAATATTTTGACACACTGTTAACATATAAAAAGATTAATGTTTTCCACCATACATTTTTATCATGGTTATTACTCTTATCCGAATATATTTTAATGTATTCATAAACTACACCACTTACATTCGCTTCCGTAGCTTGGCGTATGAGTGCGTCCCCGAATCATTATTTTTCTACAAACACTTTTGTTGAATATATATATATATATATATATATATATATATATATATATATATATATATATATATATATATATATATATATATAGTTTAACCAATTTTCTCTCGCTTATGAATTATTCCTTATGAGAAGTATTGCCAGAAAAAAAAATTATCCAGTTTCTAAACTTCCAAAAGAATTGCCGAGACAATCATTTTATAACCTTCGAAAAATAGTTATATGTAAAACAGAAAACATTAGGAATGAGGCTTTCTCCTTTGCCCGTTCAAATTATGGAATATATACTTGATTTTCATCCGAAAATTGAGTCATCAGAAAATCCTCTTCCTTCTGTCAGTCAGTTCAGTATTGTGGATTAATAACAGGCAACGCTACAAATCATAGATGACTCATTGTCCTTACCTCCCCCCCCCCCCCAACCCCCACATCCACTCCACCTTATGCCAATTCCCGCCCGAGGGGAATACACCATTTGAAAGTAGAGTCCAGATTAGTAATGTCAAAATCAGCCTGAACTCGGTTATGAAAAATGGTTGCAGTGTTGCTGATTCGGGTTCCCGTGAGATGCAGATCCGTATTAATTCTTCGAAATAATTTCGAGGTTTCTGTATTCAAAGATGGAGAGGTAGTTTCAACGTTTACTATAGCTGGTTCACTTAGGGTGGAATCTCGTTTGAGGGCGACGCTTACGAGACGTTTGTTTGGCGGCCGCTGATTGGCTGTTGCCAGGAGGAAGGCCGCTCCCAGCCAATCAACGGCTGTCAAACCAACGTCTAGCAGGCATAGGGCTCACCCAAGAATCTACCTTAAATGAACCAGCTATATATTACTCTGCCACACTGATCGCCCGAATAATTTGCGAGAAACTGAAGAAGGTAGCTGGGTGTATGCAAAAGATTCTGAATAAAAGAAGGGGCATCTATGAAGGGTAAAATTGAATGTTCGAAGCGAGTGTTGAGCTAATCCTTTTAGGGAAGTGAAGTGAGGTTAATGCACGCGAATGACAGAGGGAAAATAGGTAGAAGAAGAAGAAGTAAAGGTAGAATATGGCTTAGTATAGAGCAAGAAGGTTTTAAAAGCTGACATAAGCCTAATCTTTCCTAACCTTCAACTCAGATTTGTCTTTTGTCGACGAATTTGTCTCTCTCTCTCTCTCTCTCTCTCTCTCTCTCTCTCTCTCTCTTCATTCTGGAGTGTGTCTCGTAAATGGCGCTGCGGGGAAACGGAGGGTCCCCTGAAGTTCCTTCGAAGTGGCTTTGAAGTGCCCCTAATGTAACCCGGATTCTTGAAGAGAATCAGCTCTCTCTCTCTCTCTCTCTCTCTCTCTCTTGAAGGGGCCCCCGGGAGAGATGATAATGACGACCTTTTATCCAGATGAAGTGTACTGGCAAAGCCTTACTCTACTCCCCTAGCTTCATGCAGGTCATTTACACCGTTCCCCTTTAAGACACAAAAACAAAAGGGTTCTTCTTCTTATTCAGATCGCTCGCTGAAGTGTCACACTTTGGCCTTCTGCATTTCCACGTCATATTTCTGATTTATTATTGTCTTCTTGTTTCTTGCCTGTGCAGTAACTTCTGTTCTTCGTGGTTGGCTTAGGCGGAATTAATGAGAGCGGAATTATAACATTCCTTCGGGATGCCATTGCTGTCTTAATTCCAGGTACGTCAGGACTTTACTCTAGTTCAGTCATGATGTGTAGTAAGTTATGCAGAAAACCAGTGTTGACTGTGACGACCGATTTTTTTTTTGTTTTTTTTTTTTTTTTTTTTGGCAACACTCGAGGTATGTATTGTATTGAAATATATATATATATATATATATATATATATATATATATATATATATATATATATATAGTATATATATATATAATATATATATATATATATATATATATATATATATATATATAAATTTCGTGATCAATTTATTCTCAATATATATATATATATATATATATATATTATATATATATATATATATATATATAGATATATATATATAAATATAAAATGTTTTGTGTTTATATTGGTCTCTCTTATTCTCGGGCCACTAGCGCGAAAGTTCCGGGAATCGATAACCCGAGCAACCCGCAACGCTTTAGGCACATTCCATTACAAACCCACTGAACGTGGCGGTTTTCGCAGTTAGTTGATAATGGCTCTATTTGGTTGACATATGGATTTATATATATAAACACTTGTATGTGTATATATAATATATATATATATACTAAGAAATCACAAAAGTATACATACATACATACTATATTTAGAAGCCACTGGGAAAATTTAAAAAAAGAAAAGACAGAGTGCCAAGTACTTTCGTGTATTTAACACATCTGGGCACAAAGTTTTTTTTCTTTTCTGTAAGTAATGGGGTCATTGGGCAATTGCTCTCTTTCTTTTTACTTGTTGGGGTGTTGAGTGGTTGGTCGATCTAGAAGAATATTGTTTCTGTGTGTAATGGCCTTATACATATTTTTTGTGTTTTTTTTTTCTTCACTTTGCTTTTGGGAGAGCTTTCTTGCTCACTAGTTTTTAAGTTCTATATTACTTTGTCTCTCGAAGATGCGTTAAATACACGAAAGTACTTGGCACTCGGTCTTTTCTTTTTTAAATTTTCCCAGTGGCTTCAGCTGATATAAATATATGTATGTATGTACATGTACCTGAGTGTGCGCCCATTTCATATATATACAAGAATTCAGTGTACCGTGCTCCGATTTCTTTGTATCTTCTTCTTTCTTCTCTTTTTATATCCATTTTGAAATATCCCGACTATCTGCTGGTACGAGTCGTCCCATACCCATTTCTCGTTCATATTCCCCTCGCTGACGCTTCGAAAACACTGCAGGTGGGCGTTTTTGGGAATATCTGAGGTCGTTGGATTTCAGTGTTCGACCGCCGGGGGAAACATTCCAACATTTCAAACATTTGAAAGAAGTGGGTGGAAATAAGGACGTCAAAGCTGTTGGAGAAGCATTTTCCTTTGATGGAGATCGAGCTCCCAGTGCTCTTTGCCTGATCGTTTTCTTCTCTGTCTTTTGCATTCCAAGCGTGGAGGAGGGTCGGGCTGACTGTCAGTCAGTCAGTCAGTCAGTCAGAGTATGAATTACGAAACGAAAGAGGAAGGAGAATAAGAACAAGAACTAAATCGAAGAAGTAGGAAGAACGTACTCTCTCTTTTTTGCCACATTCTGGAAACAGGCAGAGCTCTTCGGACAGACACCACTGAAATCCAATATCTTTCCACTTTGACAGTGTCCGAGAATATGGTCTTCTCTTACTATTTTTTTCAAAGTGAACCCAGTAGCTTTAAATCGTGAGGAGAGATTCCAGAAGGTTGCTAACTGGATCGACGAGTGCCACTGGCCACCAGATACTGGAAGGAGAGAGCTGGCTTGAAAAAAAAAAAAGGGGGTGTTTTAGCCGTAAGTCTCTGCAGCCTCCGCTGGAAAGGAGGCGGGGAGACTTCGTCTCGCATATTTCAACGGTAGCAATTCATAGTACTAAAACACACACACACACACACACACACACACCACTATATATATATATATATATATATTGTTACGAAGTGCCAAGTATCTGGTTACCATGCATCAAATATTACCTCACCAAAAGCCAAACACCTGAACCCTCATAACACATTTAAACGACTGAATACACTAAAGGCAACAGTGATCCCTTAACACTTACCAGTATTGCAGAAAATCAGACTAAGTTCATCAAAACAGGTGTGAGTAATCTTGTAAGTAATTAAATTAATCAAAGGGCATCACTCCATCAACAACTTTCAAACTCTAAGTATTTCCCTGATTTCAGAAGTCTAAGTACTTTCCTGGTTCTAAGTCACTTCAATTAAATTGAAGGAGGAAAGCAAATCAATTACCACTCTATGTTTCTACCTAACATGAATATCATAATTATATATATTTATACTGGTGTAAGATAAAGAAAACACTTATAAAAATTTTAAATACAAAAATTTATTATTAAATTCAAAATTTATAAGTGAAATTCACAATATCAGGGAAGATTACTGTTACTTGAAAACAAAGTAAGTTTAATTAATTCTTGAATCAAATTAAGTAATTAAATAAAATAAAATTAATTTATCATAAAATTCAAGAAAATTAATTCAATCAAAATTCAAAAGTGTTTAGGCAATAACTGAAAATTTGAAATTAATTCACAAGTGCTAAACAATAATAAAACTTGAAAAGAATTCTAAGTAAATGCAAATAAATTCACAAGTGTTAAATTTAATTAAATGTGCAATGATAAAGCAATGAAAATAACTAAGTCAATTAAATTGTGAATGCAAATGAAAATATAAAACAAAAAGACACACTTCAATAAGAAAATGAATAAGTGCACAAACAATGGAACAGACACAAACACAAAAAATATCAGCAATGTGTAAAATAAAGTAAATCTTTTTCATAAACACTGTAACCAACAGTTTTTACCAAACCTTCTTAACAGACAACAGTTCCTATCAATTTATTAATTAAACACACTTCCCTAAATCCATTATTAGTTATTCACCTGTTTCCTAACAATTATTAGTTGCAACTAATAAAAATATAACACACTTTACCTTTTTTGGTATACCAACTTCTTTTCTTCTCTTGTAAATTACACTTTCACAAAAAACAAGGCGCCGTTACGAAATGTTTGTTCAGATTCCACAAAAGAAATTAAATAAACTAAATAAATCTTCTAAGAAAATATCAAATATACAATTCTCACAATATGAGTGACCAAATTTACGTTACGTTAATTTAATCTCGATGTCGAGTGAGAGAGAGAGAGAGCGAGAGAGAGAGAGAGAGATCTAACTGCCTCGAGGTCTTAAGATCGAATGAAAATCTCTTCCTTTATGGAAATGACAGAGCAGATGTCTCAAAACGTTCTAGGCACAAAAGCTTCTCGAAAGTTCTGAAATCTGACGCAATCTTACACACACAATGTGCCACATCCACGTGGGACTTGACAAATACATACACGTACAAGACAAGACTGCTCAACAGATACGTACCCGATTGAAACGGAGGGTAAACGATAATTAAGATTGACATGTTTTTGATGACCACGTAAAAAGAGTTGAGCTCATTATCAAACGCGCTGACAGAGCAGGGACGCAAACGGATCTCGCAGACTCTAATTTCAAAGTGCTGACATAAAAGTTAAACATTTGCAGCTTTGAAAAGACAAGGATCTCTCTCTTTACGTTAGATATATATTTTCTTTTACAAGCGTTAATGCGAAATCTGAACACACATTTTAAAAAACATCCTATTCTAAGCTATCTAGGAATCTGAAAAAATGTTGCACAATCTACATGACATTTCAAAGAGGGAAAACATGCATTTGAAAGTAGCAATATATAATATACCTCCCCCCTAGAAGATTTTTTATCACGGTGTTGAATCCAACGATTCGCAACGAGATAAATAATCAGCAACTACATTGTTTTTGCCACTAATGTGCTGCACTTCTTAAGTTATACTGTTGGCAGGAACACAAAGACCACCTGGTGAGTCTTTGATTGTGATTTTTCATTTCTGGATAAATGACAGTGGATTGTGATCAGAAACACTAACAATTTCTTCATTCCTAGGTCTATTCACATACACTTCAAATTTTTTCAATGCAGTGATTAAGGCTAAAGTTTCCTTTCAATTGTCGAATATACTTTCTGATGTTTTTTTCAATTTTGTAGACATGAAGCATACAGGAGTGGTAGATATTATTTTCATCTTCTTGAAGTAGAACAGCTCCAAACACCACAGTCTGACGCATCAACTTGTATCACAAATTTCTTGTCGAAGTCTGGAGCTTGAAGTACTGGTCTTGAAGTTAAAATGGCTTTTACCTTCTCAAAGGATTCTTGACACTCTGGAGTCCAAATAAACTTAGCTTTGGGACTAGTCAAGTCTGTCAAGGGAGCTACTATGGCTGAGAAATTTGGGCAAAAACGACGATAGAAACCAGCCATCCCCAAAAATCTCTGTAGCTGTTTCACCTGGTAGTAGATGGGGTAGCCTTACGGATACCTTTACATTAGCATTTACTGGAGCAAGAAGGCCTTTCCCAACTTCAAACCCAAGATACTGTACAGTTGCCTTTCCAAACTCACTCTTCTCTAAGTTTGACCTGTTAATCCTGCTTCTTGTTAGTTTCTTGAAAACTTTCTTCAGAATCTTCAGATGTTCTTCCCACGTTGTAGAGTAAATCACGATGTCATCTAGTATACACTACTCCTTCTATTGATCCTAACAGTTGATCCATCACTCGTTGAAATGTTGCGGGTGCATTCATCAGACCAAACGGCAGAACAGTATACTGATATAGTCCAAAAGGAGTAATAAAAGCTGACAGCAGCTTTGCATTCTCATCTAAGGGAATTTGATAATATCCTTTCAACAAGTCTATCTTGGAAACAAACTTGGCTTGCCCAATATTATCAAGTAACTGATCTATAAGAGGCAAAGGATAATTATCAGCCACACTGATAGAGTTCAGCTTCCTATAATCAGTACACATCCTAAATGAACCATCTGGTTTCTTCACTAAAACACATGGAGAACTAAAGTGACTTGAACTGGGTTCTGCTAATCCATGTTGCAGCAAATACTCAACTTCCTTCTTCAAAACATCTCGATGATACGGTGATAAGCGATAGGCTCTTTGCTTGAAAGGTTTTCCATCTTCTTGAATCCTGATTTCATGCTTGGTCAGATCAGTACGTCTAGGCACATCTGAAAAAATTTCTGGAAAACTTCTAATTACGTCACTTAAGTCTTCACCTTGTTCAACACTCAGATGTTTCAGTTTATCTCCAAATTTTCCAAAATTGAAGAATTATTCATCTTGCATGCAGCTCCCAATTCGTAGCCATCATCGTCTTCTGTAGATAAAGTTGTCTGGGTTACTGACACAGTTTCAGTTTTAGTTTCTGAGAAATAAGGTTTCAAGAGGTTCACATGTATCTTCCTTTGTCTTCTTCTTCTTTCTGGTGTATCAATCACATAAGTTCTATCACTTAACTTCTGAATTATCTTGTAAGGACCTTGAAATTTATTAGTGAGGGGAAATCTCTTGACAGGTAAGAACACTAACACTTGTTGACCAACACTAAAAACTTCTTAGCTTAGTCTTAGCATCAAATCTCCTTTTCATTTTCTCTTGACTCATTTTCAAGTTTTCTAAAGAGAATTTTCTAATCTCTTTCAACCTCTTCCTTAAGTTCTTCACATACTCTGCTTGGCTTTCCTCTTGATTTTTCTTCCCAATTTTCTGCAAGAATCTTCAACGGTCCTCTAACTTCTCTTCCAAAAATCATCTCATTAGGTGAACATCCCATACTTTCTTGGTAAGCACTCCTAACTTCAAACAACATTAATGGTAAACCAACATCCCATTCTCTTCCTGACTCAGAACAATACTTTGTCAGCATACTTTTCAATGTCTGGTGGAACCTTTCCAAGGCACCTTGAGTTTCTGGATGATAGGCAGTGGATAACTGTTGTTTCACTCCTAACAAATTCATCACATCCTGGAATAACTTTGAAGTAAAGTTTGTTCCTCTGTCACTTTGTACTATTTCTGGTATTCCAAACTTTGAGAAAAACTCCACAAGTTTTCAGCAACTATCTTGGCAGATATGTTTCTAACAGGGATTGCTTCTGGATACCTTGTCACTGGACACATTAATGTCAACAAATACTCATTTCCTTTCTTTGTCTTCGGCAATGGTCCAACCATATCTATAATCACTTTGCTAAAGGGTTCTCCTCTAACTTCTATAGGTTGTAGGGGGTGGGGGGCTTTCTTGATGGTTTCATTCGGTTTTCCAGCTATCTGGCAGGTATGACACTCACCGACAAAACCTGCTAACATCTCTGTGAAGTCCAGGCCAGAAAAAATATTTCATGATCTTCTCCACAGTCTTCCTGATTCCCATATGTCCAGACTCATGAGCTACTGCAATCACTTGCTTTCTCAATGGATATGGAATCAAAATTTGATGATATTCGCCCCATTCAGCATCTCCTGGTATATCTGTAGGTCTATACTTCCTCATCAGCAAACCTTCCTTCAGATAGTAACAGGTAGGAGTTTGTTGCATCTCTTCTCGATCAACAACTCTGAAGAACAAATCAGTTAACGATGCATCCTTCTTCTGCAAGTCCATCAGCTTCTCTCTTCGTCACTTGACCAACTTCAAGGTTGAATTCTCGATATCTGCTAACTCAGCTACTGTAGTTTCACTACTGTCTTCAGCAACACTTTGACTACTCGGAGTCTTCTTCAGGAACATCAGTTCTTCTTCTTCGTCGTCGTCGTCTCTTCATCTTCTTGGGAAATCCTCTTCTTTGGTCAGCACTATGGGAAACTTCACTTCCCTGGAATAATTCTTCTAAGCACAAAGATCCTTCACTTGATCCTTCTTGGGTGTGTAAATCCTCAGTTTCTTCACTTACAGTCGTAGTTCTCTTCATACTTCTGGTAGTTACACAACTAGGCAACAGGTGGGGGTTATTCTTCTCCAACTCTTCTGTAGGACTAATCCTCAATGGTTTGTCTGTCACTACAGGACAAGGAATAAATGGCACACACCACCAACTTCATTCCCCAACAGAACATGTATACCTTCCACAGCTAGTGAGTCTTTACAGCAAAATCAACATTCCCTGTCACCTTCACATGACAGGTGTAAGCGGCATATAGGAGTTACTTCCTCTCCTCCTATACCCTTCAAAATAACTGAATCTCCTGTGAGACTCTTCTCCAACTGAGGGTGAGAACCACCGTACTACCACACTATGGTTACTCCCTGTATCACGTAATATCTTGACTGGTACCTGCATACTTCCTTCTTGAGTTGACAGCATACCCTCATAGATATATGGCTTAAAAGCCTCCACACTGCTTAACCACTCACTGCTTGAGGTAACATTTCCACTGGTTGCTAAACATTCAGCTTGTTTAGTTTCATTCTTCTCTGGAGTCTGATTCTTTCCCACACTGCTCTTCGTAGTTTGTTTCACAACTTGACTAACTGGTTTTTGACTGCTGTTGATTCCGGTAACACTCTTTGACTGTAGATGTCCTACTCTTCCACACTTGAAACAGACAACATTAGGTTTCTGTAACTGTCTTGAAAGACTGGATGAGATTTCACATTAATTTGCTGAGCTGTATTTCCTTGTGTACTCTTAGTAGTATCACTTGAAGGTTTCCCATTATTTGTTTCCTGTTATTTGGATAAGCTTAAACCTGGGCGTTGTTGACTCTGGTACTTGACATTGTAATTACGTTTGCTACTGATTATATTGTAATCTTCACTAAGTGTAGCGGCATTTGTCAAGTTTTCTTCACTTCTCTCTCTCTTAAATAGCTCTTATATGTTCAGGAATTCCCTTAAGATACTGTTCAAGAACAAGTAACTCTTCTAACTCATCAAAAGTTTTAACTTTAGCAGCTTCTACCCAACGTTTGAAACACCTTCTCACTTTGTAAGCATAATCTAAGAAGGTTCCCTTCTCATCTTTTCTTAAATTTCTGAATCTCTCATTGTAGTACTCTGGGGGTCATCTGGTAAACTTGTAGCACACTGTGTTTAAGTACTTTGTAGTCTTTACACTGATCAAGACTTGTTAAGGCTAGATAAGCACTTCTCCCTTTACCAATCAAGACACTTTGTAGCAAAACTGACCATTTATCCTCTGGGCCATCCCATACCTGAAGCCACTTTCTCAAAGTGATCAAGAAAAAACTCATCTGGAGCTTCTTCAGTAAACTTAGGGATTAACTTCTGTACTCTCACTACATCAAATACAGGGTCTTGATTACCTTGGTTAGGGTTTAGACGGTGTTACAGGTAATGTGGATCTAGCTCTTATTAATTCCATTTCCCCTTTCATGTCTTGCGATTTCTCTTTCCTCTTTTACGTCTTTCTCTTCCTATTCTTGCTGCTTTTTTCTCTTCTCTTTCTCTTCTTTTCTTGTTTTTCCCTGCCTATTCTTTCTCTTTCAGCGTTGCGATTTCTC
This sequence comes from Macrobrachium nipponense, assembly GCF_015104395.2. NCBI lineage: Eukaryota > Metazoa > Arthropoda > Malacostraca > Decapoda > Palaemonidae > Macrobrachium > Macrobrachium nipponense. The sequence goes on along the minus strand of NC_087203.1, from coordinate 34,464,128 downwards.
TTTCCTCTTTCAGCTTGCATTCTCTCTCTTTCAGCAAGCCATTTTTAGCTTAATCAAATTCTCTTCTGCTTCAATGCGTTCTAAGCTCTAACTCTGCATCACTTTTCTCTTTCTTTTCTGCTTACTTATTTATGAAATCAGCACGTGCTACATTCACAACTCTTGAGCCAATTCTACTCATCTTCATCAGTTATTCTACCAGAGTTTATCAATGATTCCATAGCAATACTTATTTTGTGCTTTACCATATAGTAGCAATACATCTTATTTGTGCCTTTACCATACTAGTAGACACATAACCACCACATGCCTCTGCTAAAGCGCTCCACTGTGCTCTAGACAGAGTGGTTTCAGACAAAACTTGGACGGAAGGAGCTGCTAAAAATTCCTGAACATTGAAACTGAGCCATTTTGCCTCCTAAGTTATCAACTATTAAATTCAATACAATAAATGCAAAACAAGAAAACTATATGGTCCACTCTCCTAACAAAATATAATTCCCTAACCACCACCAGTATATTCTAGAGTGATAATGAAAATCTGCTTTCGCCTGGTCGTGGCACCCATTAAACAATAGGTACTAAGTGCCAAGTATCTGGTTACTCCATGCATCAAATATTACCTCCCAAAAGCCAAAAGCCCCAAACACTGAACCCTCATAACACCATTTTAAAACGACCTGAACTACACTAAATGGCAACAGTGGATCCCTTAAACACTTACCAGTATTGGCAGAACAAAATCAGAACTAAGTCATCAAAACAAAAGGTGTGATGGTAATCTTGTAAGTAATTAAATTAATCAAAGGAAAGCATCACTCCAACTCCATCAACCTAACTTTCAAAACTCTAAGTATTTCCCTGATTTCAGAAGTCTTAAGGTACTTTCCCTGGTTCTAAGTCACGTCAATTAAGTTTGAAAGGAAAGCGAAATCAATTACCACTCCTAATTGTTTTCTACCTAACATGAATATAATCATAATTTATATATTTTATACGGGTAAGTAAAGAAAGAAAACAACTTAAAAGAAAAAATTGTTTTAAATACAAAAATTTATTATTAAATTCAAAATTTATAAGTGGAAATTCACAATAGCAGGGAAGATTACTGTTACTTGAAAACAAAGTAAAGTTTTAATTAATTCTTGAAATCAAATTAGTAACAAAATTAAATTAAATTAATTTTATCATAAAATTCAAGAAACTTAATTTTTTTCAATCAAAATTCAAAAGTGTTAGGCAATAACTGAAAATTTTGGAATTAATTCACAAGTGCTAAACAATACTAAGAAAACTTGAAAAGAATTCTAAGTAAATGCAAATAAATTCACAAGTGTTAAATTTAATTAAATGTGCAATGATAAAAGCCAATGAAAATAACTAAGCGTTCAATTAAATTGTGAATGCAAATGAGAATAATCAAACAAAAAACAAAAACCACTTTCAATAAGAAACAAAATGAATAAGTTGCACAAACAATGGAATCAGACACAACACAAAAAATATCGAGCAAATGTGTAAAAGTGTAAATCTTTTTTCATAACACAGTAACCAACAGTTTGTTTTTTTACCAACCTTCATTGAACAGACAACTAGTTTCCTATCAATTATTAATTAAAGCACACTCCCTAGCCATTTTAATGTTTATTTTCACTTCCCTTTCCTAACAATTATTAGTTGCAACTAATAAAAATATAACACACTTTACCGTTTTTTTGGGGTAAATACCACATTCTTTTCTTCTCTTTGTTAAATTAACACTTTCACACACCCAAAAAACAAGGCGCCCGTTTACGAATGTTTGTTCATAATTCCCCACAAAGAAAATTTAAATAAACCTAAATAAATTCTAAGAAATAGTCAAAATTATACAATTCTCACAATATGAAGTGGACCAAATTTACGTTACGTTCAACTTTAATCTCGATGTCGAGGGTGAGAGAGAGAGAGAGCGAGAGAGAGAAGAGAGAGGATACAACTGCCTGCGAGGTCTTAAGATCGAATGAAAATCTCTTCCTTTATGAAATGACAGGAGCAGATGTCTCAAAACGTTCTAGGCACAAAAAGATTCCTCGAAAGTTCTGAAATCCTGACGCAATCTTACACACACAATTATTGCCACATCCACCGTGGGACCTTGACAAATACATACAACGTAACCAAGACAAGACTGCTCAACAGATACGTACCCGATTGAAAACGGAAGGGTAAACGATAATTAAGAAATTGACATGTTTTTTGATGAACCACGTTAAAAAGAGTTTGAGCCTCATTATCAAACGCACTGACAGAGGCAGGGACGCAAACGGATCTTCGCAGACATCTAATTTCGAAAGTGCTGACATAAAGTTAAAACATTTTGCAGCTTTGGAAAAGACAAGGATCTCTCCTTTTCCCCTGTTTTTTTTTTTTTTTTTTTTAAAAACCGTTAGATATATATTTTCTTTTACAAAAGACGTTTAATGCGAAATCTTGAACATCACATTTTGTTTAAAACATCCTATTCTAAAGCTATCTAGGGAATCTGAAAAAATGTTGCACAATCTACATGACATTTCAAAGAGTGGGGAAAACAGCAGTTTTGAAAGTAGCAATATAAATAATAATATTATTACTATGTAATTATATTGTGTGTGTGTTGTATATATATATATATATATATATATATAATAAATCATAATATATAATTAATATAAGTATGATGTGTGTGTGATGTGGTGGTGTGTATGTATGTGTTTATGTGTTGAAGTGAATGTTTTGTTTGTGTAGGGTTTGTTAACTTTTCTTATCCATTGCTTAATTTCTCCAGAATTTTCTCTGACGCCTAAAACCTTCTAGCTTTTGAGAGGTGGCTCTATCTTTAGCGATTTCCCCCAAGTTCATTTTTCCTTCGCACCCCCCCCCCCGCCCCCCCCCACCCCCCCATACCCCCATTCTTTTCAGGCTGCCCATCCGCCCTTCGGAAGAAGCAGAATTTGCTTTATTCTCGTTACCTTTGTTTGTCATGGCAAAGATTAATCTCGGACGAAATCACAGAAGTGCCATTGATTTGATGGTTACCTTCGGATAGCAATTAAATCCCATTTCTTTCGGTTGTATTGATTATCTCTCTCTCTCTCTCTCTAGATCTCATCTTCTCTCCTTCTCCCTCTTCTCTCTCTCCTCCTGCTCCTTCTTTTACTGTTTGTTCAATAAGATAAACCTAATAGCCAAATCTTTGCAAACCGAAGAGATTGACATTAATTCACATTTTCCAAGAAAACCATTGGAAATAAGCGATTGACGTTATTTCATATTTTAAAAGAAAACCAGCGGAGATGAGATTGACTTTATTTTATATTTTAAAAGAAAACCAGCGGAAATGAGAGAATTGACGTTATTTCATATTTTAAAAGAAAACCAGCGAAAATAAGAGGTTGACATTTCTCATTAAAAAAGAAAAACAGCGAAAATTAAGAGATGGACATTATTTCACATTTTAAAGAAAATCAGTGAAAATAAGAGATTGACATTATTTCACATTTTAAAGAAAATCAGTGAAAATAAGAGATTGACGTTATTTCACATTTGAAAAGAAAACCTGTGAAAATGAGAAATTGACGTTATTTCACATTTGAAAAGAAAACCAGTGAAAATAAGAGAACTGAAAATAAGAGATTGACGTTATTTCACATTGGAAAAGAAAACCAGTGAAAATAAGAGAACTGAAAATAAGAGATTAACGTTATTTCACATTTGAAAAGAAAACCAGTGAAAATAAGAGAACTGAAAATAAGAGATTGACGTTATTTCACATTTGAAAAGAAAACCAGCGAAAATAAAAGATTGACATTTCACATTTTAAAAGAAAACCAGCGAAAATAAGAGATGATGATATTTGACTTTTGAAAAAAGAAACAGCGAAAATAAGAGATTGACGTTAATTCAAATTTGAAAAGAAAACCAGCGAAAATAAGAGATTGGCGTTATTTCACATTTGAAAAGAAAGCCAGTAAAAATAAGAAATTGACATTATTTCACATTTGAAAAGAAAACCAGTAAAAATAAGAAATTGACTTTATTTCACATTTGAAAAGAAAACCAGCGAAAACAAGAGATTGATGTTGTTTCACATTTAAAAAAAACCAGCGAAAATAAGAGATTGACATTATTTCACATTTTAAAAGAAAACCAGCGAAAATAACGAAAGAAACAGTAAAAGAATCTTCATTTTTCCTTCCCTCGTCGAGTGTTTCCCAGACGTGAGAGCAGGCGATGTAGTAGATAGGATCAAATTTAAAAGTCCTTTGGGCGTTCGCTGCCCATTGATTCTACAGAGCACAGGTGGGGCTAGTTTCGGTTACGTGAGCGAACGTCGGCTGACTATTGACAGCACCAGTTTTCAGTGATTTCTTCTCTCTCTCTCTCTCTCTCTCTCTCTCTCTCTCTTGTCTCCTCGTTTTCTGGTCCTGTAGATTTTCTCAGAAATCTAAATGTTTTTCGATTTATCGGCTGTTGTTTCGTTTTTCGTCTTTTATGGTAAAAGAAATTCTTGGCTTTATGTTTTGCCCAATTTTTACTTTTTCTAATTTTATGCCTTGTAAATATTTTGCATATCTCTGTACTTTATATATAGATATATATTAGAGTATAGATGCACGTTTGTATTTATTTATATACTTATGAATATATATATATATATATATATATATATATATATATATATATATATATATATATATATATATATATATATATATATATATATTATGTCTACTCATTTGGCTCTCTCTTCAACAAAATTTGGTATAGAATAAATCAGGGCAAAATCATGCCATTTCCACGGTTAACTAAGGATTCTGAATAAAAAACCTACTTCACTCTCATACACACACACACACACACACACACACACACACCCACACATATATAATATATATATATATATATATATATATATATATATATATATATAGTATAGTATGTATGTTTTGTATAGATATGATATATATAATATACAGTTTATTTATCATGAAATATGGTTTTCATTTACGCTCCTATCAACTCCGTTACTAGTACACACAACCGCACTAAAACCAACATCCGAAGCCTGGTTTTAACAGAATTTTCACCGTATGAACGCTGTTCATTATTTAATGAAAAATATACTAAGCCCTCATGACCGCTTGCACTGCGTGACTTCAATCAGCATATCAGTACCAGTTCCCATCCAACTTTTAAACGGATCATTAAAGAGCTGGAAAATGAGGTATCGGATTAAATTTACTTCTTCTGCTGCCGCATTTCAGCGCATAATGAAGGTCAGTGCGATCCCCAAATTATTGAGGATTCCGATCCCCTTAGTTACGAGTTTATGTCATGTCGCCTTTTCCACACTTCCCAAATGCATTTGGTCGTTATTTGTGCGAGATTAAGTTATCGCCTTTTTCACACTTCCCAAATGCATTTGCTTGTTATTTGTGCGAGATTAAGTTATCGCCTTTTTCACACTTCCCAAATGCATTTGCTCGTTATTTGTGTGAGATTAAGTTATCGAAGTATCCCCAGTTAAGTAGGCTCTTTGCGCTGAATGACAGAAACAGGTCCCAGTGTTTGGGCTTGACCCTAAATTTCATAACCCATTCATCCAGTCAAGAAGACTTCAGTGGTTTGGTCATGTCATGCGGAAAGAAGATCATGTTTGTAAAAGGATAATTAGAGTATGGAGGTGGAAAGAAGGAGAAAAAGAGGAAAAAGGCCAAAGTTCAAATAGAAGGATAATATAGCAAATGCAGGAGAAAGGTCTAAGAAGTCAGGATGCATTGGGCAGGTGAAGGTGGAGAGGACTGGTATAGGAAACCGCCACCCCATATACAAATGGACAAAGCTAAAGACAAAGAAGCAAAAGGAGAAGAAGTTATTTATTTGTTTTGGTGACGAAAGGCAGCAAGCAAGGTCACTGCTAAGGAAGCGTGTGTAGATGAGAATTGCTGAAAAATTGATTAACCTTCGAATTCATGACTTCCACGCACAAGAAAGATTGTTAAACCTTTCTTCTGCAGCGAGGATAAATGATTATTTACAACTTGAGTTCATTAACCTTGCATCTGATGTACTTAGTAAATGTACGATGACTTATCGTATATTGTGTAGTGTTACTGAACGCCTCAGTGGCGTGATCGCTATGGTCTTGACCTGCCACCTCGGTGGCCGCAAGTTCGATTCTCGGGCATTAAATTGAGGAGTTAGAGATGTGTATTTCCGGTGGTAGAAATTCACACTCGACGTGGTTCGGAAGTCACGTAAAGCCGTTGGTCCCGTTGCTGCCTAATCACTGGTTCCATGCAGCGTAATAACACCATACAGACCAACAAATAATAAAATGCTACTGTATATTTACAATGCATATGAGAACTCTAATACATGCAGGGGTTACTGATAAACTGATGACCTTTAGTGACAAATATATCTAGGGCCGAAGTTTTCTAGAGGCAGGGGGTCAGAGAGGCGAGTGTAGCCTTGGTGAAGACAGATGCAACAGATGTCTTGAAGAGAGTATGTTAGCATGCATAACTTGCGTGCACACCATACTCTGTAAAATTCTACGTAGCCATGGTAACTAGCGTTAGCAGTAGTTGTTGATGGCACAAATAATTGTCAACGTAAATTTCCTGCATAGTTTTCTTTTTGACATTTCATCCTTTATATTTAATGGCAGGATATTAATGAGTAACCTTTTCATCTGCTTAATATTTATGCTTTCAGCGTTCATCCATAATGCAGTATGGATGAGAACTCGTAATACATCAAATAGATACGTAATCTAGCGCCATTTGCTGCTCTCGTTACTCTTTTTGGCTTTATTTACGTATTGCCCTGTATAAAATTATTCATTGCTGATGGACTGTGCTAGCATGATCTAAATACGTTCAGTTTCTGAGGCACATTTACTGGGGGTTTGTTTATTTTTTAATACCTAATGTATAATTCGCTTTTGGATGATAATTATGCTGTTAAAATCTTTTCATGTAAATTATATTCCACTGGAACAGCTAAAACAAACTGTATTTTTATGTGTTATCAACAAGCTATATGTAAATTGACAAGAAAAATGATTGATGTAGTTACTAGTATTTGCGTAACACTCATTTCTTGGCAGTGAATAGGCGTCATGCGTAATATAAGATACAATGCTCACACATTTTTACACTATTTTTGCGTATGCTGCTTTCGAAATTGGTTCCAGTTTTCAGTAGATGTACGAAATAAAAAACCACAATATTTCTGACGCCAGTTTCAAGTGACAAATAAAAAACAGTTCATCAACCATTGTAACATTATCAGTCAGTGCTTCTTGATTGGCCGATAGTTAACGTTCATTATCGTTTTATTTCGCTTTCTTGAACGAAGGAACACAACAGAAGGTAATTAAGAGTACTATAAAATATTATATATATATATATATATATATATATATATATATATATATATATATATATATTGTGTGTGTGTGTGTATTAATATATATGTATGTATGCACACACAATATTCGCCTGGAAAGGTAGCTCCAGAATGTGTTACCCTTCTGTTTCGATGCTGTCTAATTACCTACCATAAATCTTGAAGAACTCAGATCAGTACTTGTTATAGTTTGCTGATGTCTAGTCTATTCCAATTATGTATATTGAAGTAAAAAATAAAGCGAAAAAAAATTTACTACGAAGTGAGTGCTCACTCGTCGTCTCATAATATCATTAAGACTTGGCTTTCAGAATAATATCAATCATTTGACGTATACCTTTGAAGTTCTGTCGGTAATTTCCCGTTTAAATCAATTAATTAATGAGGATCTGGCTCAGCAAAGCGCTGCTATCGGCGGGACGCAAAGAAGGTCTCTTCGAAGCCGAAGTCGGAGCCAAAACAAAGAATGTCGTCGAGTCCGAGTTGGTTAGACGACCGCAGCCGAGCGTCCCCCCCAGCCCCCCCCGTCGAAACTCGTCCACCAGCCCATTCACCTCCCCCCCCTCCCACCCTCCCCCCCCCCCCCCCCCCCCCCCCCCAACCACCTCCCGCACTGGGGAACACAATATGCCCCAAACCGATAGGTCATCTGCAACAGCATAGTGACCTCGAGATTAAATTTCTCGAATGGACGGACGGAGCGGGATGGAAATCAGAGGCCGATCGTGATTAGATTTACCCCGGGAGAATTTCCACCCTTGGAAAAGGTCTCTCTCTCCCAAAACCCTGGGGGTCAGTCAACCTGAGACCTCTAGTCGTGGCCGGAAGCTCATTGCATTCTATTTTTTAGAACTACGAGCCTCTTCAATCCGATAAGATTTGTCTAAAAAGTTACGG